>NW_025791351.1:0-4993 GCF_907164935.1 Osmia bicornis bicornis
GATACCGTCTGAGTACCGTCGCGCAGTCGGCCAGGCAACCGAGGGTCTGTCACGAACGCCGTTAAAGCGACGGACAGGCTCCGCCTCGGACCGTAGACCGACACGCAACGGGTCGCGACGTTCTACTAGGGGAGAAGTGCACGACTACCTCGCCGGAACGTTCGCCGAAGGTGGCGTGCCCTCGCTAATGGAACCCGAGGGTCCATCCGGGGCATCGCGCACCAACGGGAGCCAGCGTGGTTGACGATGAATCTCCCCATTCGATCTTTTGGGTTTCTCAGGTTTACCCCTGAACGGTTTCACGTACTCTTGAACTCTCTCTTCAAAGTTCTTTTCAACTTTCCCTCACGGTACTTGTTCGCTATCGGTCTCGTGGTCGTATTTAGCCTTAGATGGAGTTTACCACCCACTTAGGGCTGCACTCTCAAGCAACCCGACTCTAAGGAGAGATCCTCCCGAAACGCGTACCGGTCACTACGGGCCTGGCACCCTCTATGGGTAAATGGCCCCATTCAAGATGGACTTGGACGCAATTCGATGTCTCGGGATAAACGGATCCTCCTGAACACTACATTTCCCAGCGGCGGTACCGCGGGATTCAGTGCTGGGCTCATTCCTGTTCGCTCGCCGCTACTAAGGAAATCCTAGTTAGTTTCTTTTCCTCCGCTTAATAATATGCTTAAATTCAGCGGGTAATCTCGCCTACTCTGAGGTCGTCAATTTCTTTGGTTTCATCGAAAGGTGAATATGATGCTCGATGCAAAAAAAAATAAAAAAATAAACGAAAAGAAGCAAAAAAGCAAACACGTAGAGAATCTGTGCGTGAATCAACCTTTCGCATATTCAATTTTTCCTCTCTCTCTCGTTTCAAAATGTTTGTATTATTTATCGTTCGATGAAACGAGCACAAGAGGGAAAAAACTTGAGACACGACGTTCCCATGATTTTCGTGTTACTTCCTTTTTGCTTCAAACATTTTGCGGACTGCAGCTTCGTCGTATTGCTTTTATCAATTTTTAACAATTTCAAAGCGAAGACAACTCGCAAGACGACCCATTTCGTCCCGGTTCAATTTTAACGTCCGTCCGTATTATTTTTTGTTCCACAAGAGATTTCGAATAGGTTTCTTTTTGTTTATTTATCATCCCTTCTTTTCGAGCGCAACGGAAGCAAGAGGAAAAGCAAGAGCGAGAGAGAACATTTCGCGTGTATTTCATTTAGCAATTTTAACCAACACGCGATGTACTCTCCACACACCTCTTAGATTTAACTGCTTTTCTTCTCTTCTTATCTCCCCTTAGCGCAAGGGTAAACCCAATTTTTCTCTGCTTTGGAACGCAACAACACTTTCGAGGACTGGACGACCGAGCGATGGTCGCGCGGTCTTCGCTTATCTTTAACAAACGAAGTAGTCCGTATGTATTCTAAATGTTGAAGCCTCCTAGGACTTTAAGCCATGCGAGACATTGAAATGCTGTTTTAACGGGAGCATGCATAATTGCTGCAACATACTTTTATCACAAGTTCTAGCCACGCCACGGAGGCTTCGAAGTTCCTTCACCATTCGCTTTCCTCTCTTTTGTTACACAGTTTCAGACTACGATCAGGGGTACCGAAACACTGCATTGATTGTAACAACCATTTTTATCTTGGAGCGGAGCGTTCCTTTACTCATTCGATTTGTCTTGTCGCGTGTGTATTCGCTTTTTCGACGCTTTTTAACCATTTAACTTGTTTAGCGAAGCGAAACTCACAGACAGACAAAAGAAAGGAACAGCATCGCGCGTCGAAAAAGCGACGACCCATCTGAAGCGATCTTTCATTTATACACCGTTTGTAAACAGAGAGATATATAAAGCGCGGGGAATCATTCGAAACCCTGGGGCTATTCGAGCTTGCATTTCAGCAAATTATCATCTCAAACATTTCACTCGTTTGCTTTTTCTAAATTTATAGGAGAGCTTCTTTCGTTTATTTTTTCACACACCTTTCGTAAATATCGTTTCTGGCAACGTCGGGAGCGTAGATTTCTACGAGTGAACAATCGCGTAGATCCGATAATTCCAGCAGGATGGAGAATCTTTATAGATTATCTTTCGAGAACTCGGTGCTTTCACGGGCGGTCGTTTATAAATTTTAACGAACGACTCGCGCGCCGTGACGCACTTGCGCCAGTTCGAATAGATATTTCGAAGTTTGTTTCTCTCCTTTAACGGCCTGCATTTAGTGTATCTGTTGCGATTTTCGTCACATCGTTTCCACGACAAACGCCGACGAACTGCCCAACTATCGCTCGTACGTTGCGACTCTTTTTTTTATTTATCGTTCATTCATTCTTTCAATTTCGTTCGATAATCCCGCTCCGAAACGTTCTACTCTCGTTGAACGACGGCGGGATGTTTAAAAAGCAATGAATTACTCTTTTTCGAGAAGCAAACGCAAGCAGTCTTTAGTTAAGAAAACGACCCTCAGCCAGGCGTGGTCCAGGAATTGTATCCGTGGACCGCAATGTGCGTTCGAAATGTCGATGTTCATGTGTCCTGCAGTTCACACGTTGACGCGCAATTAGCTGCGTTCTTCATCGACCCACGAGCCAAGTGATCCACCGTTCAGGGTAATCGTATAATTTTGTATTTCAAACTCTTTAGATCTTTAGTGTTATTTTCATTATTAACACACATCACATTCGATACCCACATCACTCTCCCACCCGGCGCGTGCAGGAGAGCGAATTCGGGCGTCGCCAACGTATTTGTTTGTTCGATCGTTGACGACACGATCGCGTCCAAAGACGGAAACCGTCGGAGAAACACCCCAGTGGCACGCTCCTCTCGACGGTCGGGCGTAAAGTACATTTAAAAACCTTGAAAACTACGAACGCACACAAGGAATTCGAGCGCGCGTCCTGTCGCTGAATCGTGCGCGTTGCGAGATTCGAACAGACACACGGCCGGCGACGATCGGTCTAACTAATGGACACATAGTTTTTCAAAGACTCGCTATCGTCGCTTCGCAGCCGGTCCGTAAGCAACACACATCGATCAGGCGGACGCACGAATTTTACCACGGTGCGTGTTTCGTAAATTCCAGGTTACCCGCAAGTACCTCTCTCTCTCTATTTCGAAAGAGGAATCTCGATCCGTCCTTTTCGGACAATGGAGAAATCTTTTTATCGCAACACGGATGGCAAAGAAACAACCGAAGCGTAGGAGCGTGGGGACGAGAGCGACGAGAAGAACGTCGCGAAAACAAAGTTTCGACGGTTGCTCGTTCTAAGACATCGTAAAACTCTCTCAGTTTTAACCACTCCTAAACGCTTCGTAAACTTTTAACAATTCTTCGCCTCCGCGAGTTTCATTTCGAATAGAGCGAACGCAACACGGACCAAACAAACTCCGATGATGCGAGATCATTTAGCAAAGATCAGACGGCGGGTCATCTGTATTCCTTTTCTCTCTTTTTTTTCTATCTTTCCATTTAACTAGGGTGTCGCAACGACGGGTACATATATATATATATTGTATTTCAGTTTTAACGATCTTTCCAGTTCAGTTTGTAATAATATGATCCTCTCTTTCATTTCGATCTTTCCGGTTTATGGTTAACCAACAGAAGCTGGTTTTTATACGACTTGTTTCTTTCAGGTTTGTTTGTTTGTTACGACTTTGTTTGTACCCGATCAAGTAGACGACGACCCATAAGTGATAGTTAGAGAGATAAAGGTCAAGAGACCTCACGCAAGCGTCTTTTACTTCCATTCACATCAGTCAGAGAGAAATGGTCCGGCGTCGTGCTCTCTGGCGCCGTTGATCGCACAGTTTTTTTGCCGGCGGTATAATTTTACCGCATCGCAGCGTTTTGGTATTTGTTTCGTATTGGCTCGAACCCGAGATTTTTGTGTTTTATGTCATATGTATTTATTTATTATTATATCTCTCGTTTTGTATAATTTTTGGTCCGAGCTCAATAAACTTTTTTATCGCTTTATATCAATGATTCAATCCCAGCTTTTTCTTTGTATTTTTACTTGTTAATGATCCTTCCGCAGGTTCACCTACGGAAAACCTTGTTACGACTTTTACTTCCTCTAATAATCAAGTTTGGTCATCTTCCCGGTAACATCGGCAATGCCGAGACATTGCCGCGCACCAGTCCGAAGACCTCACTAAATCATTCAATCGGTAGTAGCGACGGGCGGTGTGTACAAAGGGCAGGGACGTAATCAACGCGAGCTTATGACTCGCGCTTACTGGGAATTCCTCGTTCATGGGGAATAATTGCAAGCCCCAATCCCTAGCACGAAGGAGGTTCAGCGGGTTACCCGGGCCTTTCGGCCAGGGAAAACACGTTGATTCCTTCAGTGTAGCGCTGCGTGCGGCCCAGAACATCTAAGGGCATCACGGACTGTTATGGCTCAATCTCGTGCGGCTAGAAGCGCCCTGTCCCTCTAAGACGATTTGTTTGTACGTTGGTAGTAAAACCCACCGACCGAGTCGGGGGCCTTCGAGATACCATAAGTTACGTCTATTTAACAGGCTAGAGTCTCGTTCGTTATCGGAATTAACCAGACAAATCGCTCCACCAACTAAGAACGGCCATGCACCACCACCCACCGAATCAAGAAAGAGCTATCAATCTGTCAATCCTTCCGGTGTCCGGGCCTGGTGAGGTTTCCCGTGTTGAGTCAAATTAAGCCGCAGGCTCCACTCCTGGTGGTGCCCTTCCGTCAATTCCTTTAAGTTTCAGCTTTGCAACCATACTTCCCCCGGAACCCAAAAGCTTTGGTTTCCCGGAAGCTGCCCGCCGAGTCATCGGAGGAACTTCGGCGGATCGCTAGCTGGCATCGTTTATGGTTAGAACTAGGGCGGTATCTGATCGCCTTCGAACCTCTAACTTTCGTTCTTGATTAATGAAAACATTTTTGGCAAATGCTTTCGCTTCTGTCCGTCTTGCGACGATCCAAGAATTTCACCTCTAACGTCGCAATACGAAT
>NW_025791352.1:0-2500 GCF_907164935.1 Osmia bicornis bicornis
TGTGATGATATAAATGTACATTTACGCTCCATTTAGCCTAAAAATCGAACTTTACTTGCGCTCCGAAATATTTCTAAGTCCTGGCGGCGTATTGCTTCGCCTCTTAGAACCGATTAATCGAAAATTTTAACAATCTTATTTTTACTTTCTGTACGCCTGGTCCATCTTTAAACGCTATTAAACCAACGTCTGTGATGATATAAATGTACATTTACGCTCCATTTAGCCTAAAAATCGAACTTTACTTGCGCTCCGAAATATTTCTAAGTCCTGGCGGCGTATTGCTTCGCCTCTTAGAACCGATTAATCGAAAATTTTAACAATCTTATTTTTACTTTCTGTACGCCTGGTCCATCTTTAAACGCTATTAAACCAACGTCTGTGATGATATAAATGTACATTTACGCTCCATTTAGCCTAAAAATCGAACTTTACTTGCGCTCCGAAATATTTCTAAGTCCTGGCGGCGTATTGCTTCGCCTCTTAGAACCGATTAATCGAAAATTTTAACAATCTTATTTTTACTTTCTGTACGCCTGGTCCATCTTTAAACGCTATTAAACCAACGTCTGTGATGATATAAATGTACATTTACGCTCCATTTAGCCTAAAAATCGAACTTTACTTGCGCTCCGAAATATTTCTAAGTCCTGGCGGCGTATTGCTTCGCCTCTTAGAACCGATTAATCGAAAATTTTAACAATCTTATTTTTACTTTCTGTACGCCTGGTCCATCTTTAAACGCTATTAAACCAACGTCTGTGATGATATAAATGTACATTTACGCTCCATTTAGCCTAAAAATCGAACTTTGTCGAGGCATCGAAATTTTTCAAAGTTCCAACGGCGTGTTGCTTTCAAAGTGCCTCCCTCTAAATACCGATCGGCAGGCCGCTAGGTCGGCGACGCACGGGCTTACGCCCAGGCGTATACGGGGGCAAATCGCCGTGAGAGCGTGCGATTTCGACTTTCGCAATAAGATAGTCTCACTTATGAAAAGGAACGTATACCTCTCCAAAATAAAAAAACATGTTCATGACGATCAATGTAGATCTTGATCGAAATATATCATAGGACGAGGATTTTAGCGAAAAGTACGAACTTTGTCGACGCATCGAAATTTTTCAAAGTTCCAACGGCGTGTTGCTTTCAAAGTGCCTCCCTCTAAATACCGATCGGCAGGCCGCTAGGTCGGCGACGCACGGGCTTACGCCCAGGCGTATACGGGGGCAAATCGCCGTGAGAGCGTGCGATTTCGACTTTCGCAATAAGATAGTCTCACTTATGAAAAGGAACGTATACCTCTCCAAAATAAAAAAACATGTTCATGACGATCAATGTAGATCTTGATCGAAATATATCATAGGACGAGGATTTTAGCGAAAAGTACGAACTTTGTCGACGCATCGAAATTTTTCAAAGTTCCAACGGCGTGTTGCTTTCAAAGTGCCTCCCTCTAAATACCGATCGGCAGGCCGCTAGGTCGGCGACGCACGGGCTTACGCCCAGGCGTATACGGGGGCAAATCGCCGTGAGAGCGTGCGATTTCGACTTTCGCAATAAGATAGTCTCACTTATGAAAAGGAACGTATACCTCTCCAAAATAAAAAAACATGTTCATGACGATCAATGTAGATCTTGATCGAAATATATCATAGGACGAGGATTTTAGCGAAAAGTACGAACTTTGTCGACGCATCGAAATTTTTCAAAGTTCCAACGGCGTGTTGCTTTCAAAGTGCCTCCCTCTAAATACCGATCGGCAGGCCGCTAGGTCGGCGACGCACGGGCTTACGCCCAGGCGTATACGGGGGCAAATCGCCGTGAGAGCGTGCGATTTCGACTTTCGCAATAAGATAGTCTCACTTATGAAAAGGAACGTATACCTCTCCAAAATAAAAAAACATGTTCATGACGATCAATGTAGATCTTGATCGAAATATATCATAGGACGAGGATTTTAGCGAAAAGTACGAACTTTGTCGACGCATCGAAATTTTTCAAAGTTCCAACGGCGTGTTGCTTTCAAAGTGCCTCCCTCTAAATACCGATCGGCAGGCCGCTAGGTCGGCGACGCACGGGCTTACGCCCAGGCGTATACGGGGGCAAATCGCCGTGAGAGCGTGCGATTTCGACTTTCGCAATAAGATAGTCTCACTTATGAAAAGGAACGTATACCTCTCCAAAATAAAAAAACATGTTCATGACGATCAATGTAGATCTTGATCGAAATATATCATAGGACGAGGATTTTAGCGAAAAGTACGAACTTTGTCGACGCATCGAAATTTTTCAAAGTTCCAACGGCGTGTTGCTTTCAAAGTGCCTCCCTCTAAATACCGATCGGCAGGCCGCTAGGTCGGCGACGCACGGGCTTACGCCCAGGCGTATACGGGGGCAAATCGCCGTGAGAGCGTGCGATTTCGACTTTCGCAATAAGATAGTCTCACTTATGAAAAGGAACGTATACCTCTCCAAAATAAAAAAACATGTTCATGAC
>NW_025791352.1:7500-12500 GCF_907164935.1 Osmia bicornis bicornis
CCGGGAAGCTGCGGTCCTGTATTTGAAATGAAATTCCTTTTCTTACCTTGTACCTGAGTGTTGCTTCCTGTATTTTAAGATCTATTGGTAGTTCCCCTGCAATGACTGGCAGCGCCATTGTGGACGTTGTTCTATAGGCTTTCGTTACTCTGAGAAGTGCGTTCCTTTGGGCTGCCAGCAGTCTTGTTATGTTGCCTTTCGTGAGTTTGTCGCTCCAAGCTGCTGCGGCGTATGTCATCATTGGTATGAATGTTCCTCGGTACAGTGTTGACAGGCACTTATGCCTAAGTCCCCAGTCCTTCCTCGCTAGCCTGGCAAGTGCGTTAAATTTCGAGTCGCACCTGCTTTTCAGCTTTTCGACGTGAGTTCTGAGGTACAGTCCTCTGTCAAAATATATACCGAGATACTTGACGGTGTTCTTGTATGAGATCTGCTTGTTGCTTATTTTGATTTTTGGTGGTCTCTTGGGGTCCAGTATTCCTTTGTATAGTGTCATCTCTGTTTTTGATTCGGAGAGTTTTAGTTTCTCATTCGCGCACCACGTTTGAATGAGAGTCACAATGGCTTGTCCTTTCCCTTCCAGCTCGCGTCGACTGTTTCCGAAGATGAATATCTTCAAATCGTCGGCAAAGGCTACAGCCTCAGTGCCCGCTTTCTTTAGCTCGTTGAGGAGGTCGTCGAATATCAGGTTCCATAGCGGTGGGCCAAGGATGGATCCTTGAGGGCAGCCTCTCGTTACCGTCTTCCTAGTTTCCTCGTTCCTGCCACAGAGTTTTACCGAGCGGTCCCTCAGGTAGCTAGAAATTAGTCTGTAGATGTTCTTCGGGCAGCCTCTCTCTTTTAGTCTGTGGAGGATGCTCGGCCACCAGACGTGATCAAACGCTCCGGCGATGTCAAAGAGGATGGCCAGGACGTATTTTTCATCACAGTTGGAGACCAGAGTCCGCATTTGGATTATGGCGTCTTCCGTGGATCTTCCTTTCTTGAACCCGTATTGGCGCTCTGCAGCGAATTCCTCATGGCAGAAGACTGGCTCGAGCCTCCTGGCAATGAGCTTCTCCAGCACCTTTCCGATGACCGGAAGGAGGCATATTGGCCGGTACGATGTTGGTACTGATTCGTCTTTGTCAGGGCTCTTCAGAAGGACGCGGATACTCCCCGTTTTCCAGATTTTAGGAAAACATCCTTTCCTGAGGCAGGCATTGAAGAGCCCTTTCAGTTCTGACTCAAGTACTGCGTAGGAGGCCTTTAGCACTTCTACTTCGATCCTGTCGGGTCCTGGTGCTTTGCGGTTCCGCAACTGGTTCACTGCTGCTGCGATCTCGGCACTGGAGAAGTCCTCAGAGTCCATGGTGTCCGGGCTTGTGTCGCGGGCGGCTCTTCTTTCCCTCTGTGTGTCCGTGCTGTCCTCGTCGTCGTCCGGTACTAGAGCCTGCAGGAACGTTGTGGCAGTTTCCTCCCACGTCGTCGTGTGCTCGGCGCCGGATTTGCAGGTGGATAGAGCTCGTTCAGGTGAGATCTTCTGCGCGCTAAGCTTATACACTACACCCCATGGATTGGCATTTCCTTCTCGTGACACGAAGTCCTCCCAGCTCTTCTTCTTGGCTCTCCTGACTTCATTCGTGTATTTATTCTTGACCCTTCTGTAATCGGTTTTAAGTTGGTTCCTGAGCTCCGGGTTACTCTCCTGTTGGAAGGCCTTACGGCGCTGGTGCGTTACTTTCTTGAGTTCCGTTAGAGAGTCGGTCCACCAAGGAACGGGAGAGTGGCGTATTTTCTTGGGTTTTAAGGCTTCTTTGCATGCATTAAGTATGCAGGTCTGCAAGACTTCGGCTGCCTTTTCTACATCTTCGTTGAGAACGTCTTCCCATCCTGATGTGATTTTCTCCCTTTCTGTCGACAGAATCTCTTGAAACTTCTCCCAGTCGGCGTGGTTCGTTCGGAATCTCGGAGCTACAGGATTAGATAGAGATGCAGTCTCGGTTGTCAGGCTGAAGCAGATAAGGTTGTGGTCGCTACTAGTCCAGCCATCCTTAACAGCCCAGGCGTCAACAAGATGCACCGCTGTGTACGACGCCAGCGTCACATCGATATTGGATGTACCTACTGGGGCTGAGTACGTTGGTGGGTTTCCTGCTTCGTTAAGTACTATTAGGTTGTTCCGGGCTATTGATTGTTCAAATTTTTCTCCTCGTTCGTCCGTGGTATTACTGTGCCAGAGTGGTGATTTCGCGTTCGCGTCTGCTGCTATTATTACTTTTTCGTTTCTGAGGTAACGTGTTATTTCTTCCACGTGCTGAATGTATCGGTCGATGTCGTGAGAGTATTGGAAGTACATGCTGACTAGGTATATTCGTCCGAAGCTGCCTTTAACTTCTACGCAGGTGCAGTGCTCATTGCTAAGCTGAGCAACTTTAAGCACCGTGAGGTTCCTGTTCTTGATGGCAATCGCTGACTGCACGGTTTGGTGATGCTTTCCACCGGTGACGACGATCGTGCTTCTGTCGAATCCAAGTATTTTCCCTTTTGCGTTGTGCGGCTCCTGCATGAGAAGAATGTCCAGCCCTTGCTGGTCCATTAGCCTGTTGGCTTCGATGGTGACTATTTGTGATCTCCTCATGTTTAACTGCGCGACGTTCAACCGGGTCATTCCGTCGGTGGGCTTACGATCCATAGTCAGTTCTAGATAAAACCTGATTGATTGCTGCTACATGCGCTGGGCAGTCCTTATCTGTTACGCAGTGATCGTGCATCTTTCCTGCCTTCTTGCAGTTCACGCAACTGGCCTGCTTAGTTTTGTTGGGGCAGTTTTTGAAAATGTGACCTGCCGTTGCGCAGTGTCCACATACGTCATGCTCGTTCTTGCAGTGCTTGGACGTATGTCCAAATCCCTGGCACTTATAGCACCTCGTTGCTGCGATAAAGTCCTGTACCTGGCAGCACTGCCACATTAGGTAGAGGCGCTCCTTCTTCACTAACAGGTTCCTCATTTCTTTGGATGTTTCCAGCACGACGTTGCAGCTTTCTTTGTTGTTCTTATTACCTGTTTTAAAAGCTACCTTTATTTGGTGTTTGTACTTACTTCCTTCTTGGGGGTCCAGATTCTGCTCCACTATAGCCTGAATAATTTCGTCGTCGTCTTTCCTAGGAGCGCCGAAGACGATTAGGCGTGGATTCTTCTTTGCCGGTACGTCCACTGAGAAACCTGCAGCTTTCAGCTTCTCATTCTTCATGAGCGCCTCCATGTTGCAGGATGTGGCTGTCTCCACGGCTATTCCATTGCCTTGGACGCGTCTGACATTTTTAACCTGCAGGTTTTCTTCCTTTGGTGACACGAGAGTGACTATCGCCTGTTTTGTTGCCTCGCTGTCCTTGTATTGAGTCACGTCCTTGGGACGTATGATGACAACGTTAGGAGGGTTCTGCTTTTGGTTGGACAGCTCCGCGGCCTTGGATTTGATCCCCAGGCGTTCCGCGTAGGTTGATTTTTGCTGCTGCGATGCGATAGCCACATTCTTCCCTGCCTGGGTTAGCTCATGTCTCTGCGCGGTATTTTGGCTGCGGAGTGCGACGATCTGCCCCTCTAAGTTGCTGTTTAGCAGCAGTGACTCCTGTAACAGACTGTTTAGTTTGCTTACCTTATTAATAAGATACTTACCTGTTGATGCCTCGATGCCGTATTCCGGGCTCGACAGGACGGTTAGAAGTTTCCTCTGGATGGACTCCGATCTCTCCTTGATGCTGTAGATCGGTCCTCGGTGGTGAGTGTCCTGGTGCCCGTCGCTCTCTTCCTTGTCGCTTGACTTCTGCGGCTTTTTCTTCCTGCATGTTGTTTCGGTCGCGCCTGATTCCGTTCCCTCGTTCCGCTTCTGTGGTCGGTTCAGATCGGTGTCCGAGGACATCTTTCTCTTCCTGACGTGTTTTGACTTCTTGCGTACGGTGGTCATCTGTTCCGCGTCAGTGGTCTCATCATCGATGTTCATATTTCCACGCATGTTGTTGGCTGTCGTCTCCTGTTGGATTCTGCTATTGGTCGTTATCGCTTCCAGACTTCGGCTCTTATTGGTCGAAGGTATTCCGGCAACCAATCGGCGCGCGCCGCTCGCCGGCGGTCGGCCAATCTGGTTCTCCGATTCCTGCTGGCGCGGGCCAATCAGGAGCTAGCACGTAGTTCGTCTGCGCGCCGCTCAGACGGCGCTTGTGTTGCGGCGTTGCAATATGGCGGCCAAGATGGCGTCCAAGATGGCGTCCAATATGGCCGCTTAACCTTAACGAGTCTAGCACTTCAGTTAAAGTTTTAAATTCACCGTCGTTATACACTACAATTTCTATTCTGAATATGTCAGAATCTTCGGCAGCTCGATTGCAATCGTTCTCTGTGTGCGGCGGCACTGGTGTGTTAGGCGGCTCCGAGAAAATCGGCTGAGATTTGGTCGGCGTGGACTGGTTGACACGTGGCCAACGCCCAGCAAGGTTTTCCACACTTTCCTCGTCACAGACTTCGAATTTCACGGAACTTGATGTCTCTAAACATACACTGGCACTAGTACTGTACAATAAAACACTGTATATAATTCTCCTGGTTATTTTTCCTCCAAAAATACGGATTTTGCGCGGAGCGACGTGAAGCGCGTCTGTCCTCGGTCAAACCAAGATGGCGGATCAGTCAGTAGATAGGGACAGAAGGGAATCTCGTTAATCCATTCATGCGCGTCACTAATTAGATGACGAGGCATTTGGCTACCTTAAGAGAGTCATAGGAACGACCGCCACCGGGGGGTTTGGGGGGTCGGTTAGACCCCCCAAGACACTTTCACGCCCCGAGGGGTGTCGGCTGCGGCACACGATACGCTTATTACGCTAGGATCAGGATGGAAACCGGCCATTTCCGGCTTACAGTGTGCCATACCCTCTGATTACGTACACCCGGACAATCCCATCCTTCAGACGTAGGAAGCTCACGCACCGCCCATGACAACTCTATTATACCTGAGCCCCAG
>NW_025791352.1:22500-27500 GCF_907164935.1 Osmia bicornis bicornis
GGACATAATAAATTCACATTTTCAAGTAAATCTTGGGTTTTATTAATATTTTTAATAATTTTGAAACCGCCCAGAACCGATGAGATGAAAAAATTAAAACGATATTTTTGCATTTTAATACGATAAAACATTAACAAATAAACGACTATAACAATATAAATGTACATTTGTAAAATAATTAAGCAAAATTACCATTTTTTAAGACAAAAAAGGTATCTCAGAACCGATTAGTCGAAAATTTTAACAATCTTATTTTTACTTTCTGTACGCCTGGTCCATCGTTAAATGCTATTAAACCGACGTCTGTGATGATATAAATGTACATTTACGCTCCATTTAGCCTAAAAATCGAACTTTACTTGCGCTCCGAAATATTTCTAAGTCCTGGCGGCGTATTGCTTCGCCTCTTAGAACCGATTAATCGAAAATTTTAACAATCTTATTTTTACTTTCTGTACGCCTGGTCCATCTTTAAACGCTATTAAACCAACGTCTGTGATGATATAAATGTACATTTACGCTCCATTTAGCCTAAAAATCGAACTTTACTTGCGCTCCGAAATATTTCTAAGTCCTGGCGGCGTATTGCTTCGCCTCTTAGAACCGATTAATCGAAAATTTTAACAATCTTATTTTTACTTTCTGTACGCCTGGTCCATCTTTAAACGCTATTAAACCAACGTCTGTGATGATATAAATGTACATTTACGCTCCATTTAGCCTAAAAATCGAACTTTACTTGCGCTCCGAAATATTTCTAAGTCCTGGCGGCGTATTGCTTCGCCTCTTAGAACCGATTAATCGAAAATTTTAACAATCTTATTTTTACTTTCTGTACGCCTGGTCCATCTTTAAACGCTATTAAACCAACGTCTGTGATGATATAAATGTACATTTACGCTCCAGTTAGCCTAAAAATCGAACTTTACTTGCGCTCCGAAATATTTCTAAGTCCTGGCGGCGTATTGCTTCGCCTCTTAGAACCGATTAATCGAAAATTTTAACAATCTTATTTTTACTTTCTGTACGCCTGGTCCATCTTTAAACGCTATTAAACCAACGTCTGTGATGATATAAATGTACATTTACGCTCCAGTTAGCCTAAAAATCGAACTTTACTTGCGCTCCGAAATATTTCTAAGTCCTGGCGGCGTATTGCTTCGCCTCTTAGAACCGATTAATCGAAAATTTTAACAATCTTATTTTTACTTTCTGTACGCCTGGTCCATCTTTAAACGCTATTAAACCAACGTCTGTGATGATATAAATGTACATTTACGCTCCAGTTAGCCTAAAAATCGAACTTTACTTGCGCTCCGAAATATTTCTAAGTCCTGGCGGCGTATTGCTTCGCCTCTTAGAACCGATTAATCGAAAATTTTAACAATCTTATTTTTACTTTCTGTACGCCTGGTCCATCTTTAAACGCTATTAAACCAACGTCTGTGATGATATAAATGTACATTTACGCTCCATTTAGCCTAAAAATCGAACTTTACTTGCGCTCCGAAATATTTCTAAGTCCTGGCGGCGTATTGCTTCGCCTCTTAGAACCGATTAATCGAAAATTTTAACAATCTTATTTTTACTTTCTGTACGCCTGGTCCATCTTTAAACGCTATTAAACCAACGTCTGTGATGATATAAATGTACATTTACGCTCCAGTTAGCCTAAAAATCGAACTTTACTTGCGCTCCGAAATATTTCTAAGTCCTGGCGGCGTATTGCTTCGCCTCTTAGAACCGATTAATCGAAAATTTTAACAATCTTATTTTTACTTTCTGTACGCCTGGTCCATCTTTAAACGCTATTAAACCAACGTCTGTGATGATATAAATGTACATTTACGCTCCAGTTAGCCTAAAAATCGAACTTTACTTGCGCTCCGAAATATTTCTAAGTCCTGGCGGCGTATTGCTTCGCCTCTTAGAACCGATTAATCGAAAATTTTAACAATCTTATTTTTACTTTCTGTACGCCTGGTCCATCTTTAAACGCTATTAAACCAACGTCTGTGATGATATAAATGTACATTTACGCTCCATTTAGCCTAAAAATCGAACTTTACTTGCGCTCCGAAATATTTCTAAGTCCTGGCGGCGTATTGCTTCGCCTCTTAGAACCGATTAATCGAAAATTTTAACAATCTTATTTTTACTTTCTGTACGCCTGGTCCATCTTTAAACGCTATTAAACCAACGTCTGTGATGATATAAATGTACATTTACGCTCCAGTTAGCCTAAAAATCGAACTTTACTTGCGCTCCGAAATATTTCTAAGTCCTGGCGGCGTATTGCTTCGCCTCTTAGAACCGATTAATCGAAAATTTTAACAATCTTATTTTTACTTTCTGTACGCCTGGTCCATCTTTAAACGCTATTAAACCAACGTCTGTGATGATATAAATGTACATTTACGCTCCAGTTGGCCTAAAAATCGAACTTTGTCGAGGCATCGAAATTTTTCAAAGTTCCAACGGCGTGTTGCTTTCAAAGTGCCTCCCTCTAAATACCGATCGGCAGGCCGCTAGGTCGGCGACGCACGGGCTTACGCCCAGGCGTATACGGGGGCAAATCGCCGTGAGAGCGTGCGATTTCGACTTTCGCAATAAGATAGTCTCACTTATGAAAAGGAACGTATACCTCTCCAAAATAAAAAAACATGTTCATGACGATCAATGTAGATCTTGATCGAAATATATCATAGGACGAGGATTTTAGCGAAAAGTACGAACTTTGTCGACGCATCGAAATTTTTCAAAGTTCCAACGGCGTGTTGCTTTCAAAGTGCCTCCCTCTAAATACCGATCGGCAGGCCGCTAGGTCGGCGACGCACGGGCTTACGCCCAGGCGTATACGGGGGCAAATCGCCGTGAGAGCGTGCGATTTCGACTTTCGCAATAAGATAGTCTCACTTATGAAAAGGAACGTATACCTCTCCAAAATAAAAAAACATGTTCATGACGATCAATGTAGATCTTGATCGAAATATATCATAGGACGAGGATTTTAGCGAAAAGTACGAACTTTGTCGACGCATCGAAATTTTTCAAAGTTCCAACGGCGTGTTGCTTTCAAAGTGCCTCCCTCTAAATACCGATCGGCAGGCCGCTAGGTCGGCGACGCACGGGCTTACGCCCAGGCGTATACGGGGGCAAATCGCCGTGAGAGCGTGCGATTTCGACTTTCGCAATAAGATAGTCTCACTTATGAAAAGGAACGTATACCTCTCCAAAATAAAAAAACATGTTCATGACGATCAATGTAGATCTTGATCGAAATATATCATAGGACGAGGATTTTAGCGAAAAGTACGAACTTTGTCGACGCATCGAAATTTTTCAAAGTTCCAACGGCGTGTTGCTTTCAAAGTGCCTCCCTCTAAATACCGATCGGCAGGCCGCTAGGTCGGCGACGCACGGGCTTACGCCCAGGCGTATACGGGGGCAAATCGCCGTGAGAGCGTGCGATTTCGACTTTCGCAATAAGATAGTCTCACTTATGAAAAGGAACGTATACCTCTCCAAAATAAAAAAACATGTTCATGACGATCAATGTAGATCTTGATCGAAATATATCATAGGACGAGAATTTTAGCGAAAAGTACGAACTTTGTCGACGCATCGAAATTTTTCAAAGTTCCAACGGCGTGTTGCTTTCAAAGTGCCTCCCTCTAAATACCGATCGGCAGGCCGCTAGGTCGGCGACGCACGGGCTTACGCCCAGGCGTATACGGGGGCAAATCGCCGTGAGAGCGTGCGATTTCGACTTTCGCAATAAGATAGTCTCACTTATGAAAAGGAACGTATACCTCTCCAAAATAAAAAAACATGTTCATGACGATCAATGTAGATCTTGATCGAAATATATCATAGGACGAGGATTTTAGCGAAAAGTACGAACTTTGTCGACGCATCGAAATTTTTCAAAGTTCCAACGGCGTGTTGCTTTCAAAGTGCCTCCCTCTAAATACCGATCGGCAGGCCGCTAGGTCGGCGACGCACGGGCTTACGCCCAGGCGTATACGGGGGCAAATCGCCGTGAGAGCGTGCGATTTCGACTTTCGCAATAAGATAGTCTCACTTATGAAAAGGAACGTATACCTCTCCAAAATAAAAAAACATGTTCATGACGATCAATGTAGATCTTGATCGAAATATATCATAGGACGAGGATTTTAGCGAAAAGTACGAACTTTGTCGACGCATCGAAATTTTTCAAAGTTCCAACGGCGTGTTGCTTTCAAAGTGCCTCCCTCTAAATACCGATCGGCAGGCCGCTAGGTCGGCGACGCACGGGCTTACGCCCAGGCGTATACGGGGGCAAATCGCCGTGAGAGCGTGCGATTTCGACTTTCGCAATAAGATAGTCTCACTTATGAAAAGGAACGTATACCTCTCCAAAATAAAAAAACATGTTCATGACGATCAATGTAGATCTTGATCGAAATATATCATAGGACGAGGATTTTAGCGAAAAGTACGAACTTTGTCGACGCATCGAAATTTTTCAAAGTTCCAACGGCGTGTTGCTTTCAAAGTGCCTCCCTCTAAATACCGATCGGCAGGCCGCTAGGTCGGCGACGCACGGGCTTACGCCCAGGCGTATACGGGGGCAAATCGCCGTGAGAGCGTGCGATTTCGACTTTCGCAATAAGATAGTCTCACTTATGAAAAGGAACGTATACCTCTCCAAAATAAAAAAACATGTTCATGACGATCAATGTAGATCTTGATCGAAATATATCATAGGACGAGGATTTTAGCGAAAAGTACGAACTTTGTCGACGCATCGAAATTTTTCAAAGTTCCAACGGCGTGTTGCTTTCAAAGTGCCTCCCTCTAAATACCGATCGGCAGGCCGCTAGGTCGGCGACGCACGGGCTTACGCCCAGGCGTATACGGGGGCAAATCGCCGTGAGAGCGTGCGATTTCGACTTTCGCAATAAGATAGTCTCACTTATGAAAAGGAACGTATACCTCTCCAAAATAAAAAAACA
>NW_025791352.1:32500-36481 GCF_907164935.1 Osmia bicornis bicornis
AGTTTCCTCCCACGTCGTCGTGTGCTCGGCGCCGGATTTGCAGGTGGATAGAGCTCGTTCAGGTGAGATCTTCTGCGCGCTAAGCTTATACACTACACCCCATGGATTGGCATTTCCTTCTCGTGACACGAAGTCCTCCCAGCTCTTCTTCTTGGCTCTCCTGACTTCATTCGTGTATTTATTCTTGACCCTTCTGTAATCGGTTTTAAGTTGGTTCCTGAGCTCCGGGTTACTCTCCTGTTGGAAGGCCTTACGGCGCTGGTGCGTTACTTTCTTGAGTTCCGTTAGAGAGTCGGTCCACCAAGGAACGGGAGAGTGGCGTATTTTCTTGGGTTTTAAGGCTTCTTTGCATGCATTAAGTATGCAGGTCTGCAAGACTTCGGCTGCCTTTTCTACATCTTCGTTGAGAACGTCTTCCCATCCTGATGTGATTTTCTCCCTTTCTGTCGACAGAATCTCTTGAAACTTCTCCCAGTCGGCGTGGTTCGTTCGGAATCTCGGAGCTACAGGATTAGATAGAGATGCAGTCTCGGTTGTCAGGCTGAAGCAGATAAGGTTGTGGTCGCTACTAGTCCAGCCATCCTTAACAGCCCAGGCGTCAACAAGATGCACCGCTGTGTACGACGCCAGCGTCACATCGATATTGGATGTACCTACTGGGGCTGAGTACGTTGGTGGGTTTCCTGCTTCGTTAAGTACTATTAGGTTGTTCCGGGCTATTGATTGTTCAAATTTTTCTCCTCGTTCGTCCGTGGTATTACTGTGCCAGAGTGGTGATTTCGCGTTCGCGTCTGCTGCTATTATTACTTTTTCGTTTCTGAGGTAACGTGTTATTTCTTCCACGTGCTGAATGTATCGGTCGATGTCGTGAGAGTATTGGAAGTACATGCTGACTAGGTATATTCGTCCGAAGCTGCCTTTAACTTCTACGCAGGTGCAGTGCTCATTGCTAAGCTGAGCAACTTTAAGCACCGTGAGGTTCCTGTTCTTGATGGCAATCGCTGACTGCACGGTTTGGTGATGCTTTCCACCGGTGACGACGATCGTGCTTCTGTCGAATCCAAGTATTTTCCCTTTTGCGTTGTGCGGCTCCTGCATGAGAAGAATGTCCAGCCCTTGCTGGTCCATTAGCCTGTTGGCTTCGATGGTGACTATTTGTGATCTCCTCATGTTTAACTGCGCGACGTTCAACCGGGTCATTCCGTCGGTGGGCTTACGATCCATAGTCAGTTCTAGATAAAACCTGATTGATTGCTGCTACATGCGCTGGGCAGTCCTTATCTGTTACGCAGTGATCGTGCATCTTTCCTGCCTTCTTGCAGTTCACGCAACTGGCCTGCTTAGTTTTGTTGGGGCAGTTTTTGAAAATGTGACCTGCCGTTGCGCAGTGTCCACATACGTCATGCTCGTTCTTGCAGTGCTTGGACGTATGTCCAAATCCCTGGCACTTATAGCACCTCGTTGCTGCGATAAAGTCCTGTACCTGGCAGCACTGCCACATTAGGTAGAGGCGCTCCTTCTTCACTAACAGGTTCCTCATTTCTTTGGATGTTTCCAGCACGACGTTGCAGCTTTCTTTGTTGTTCTTATTACCTGTTTTAAAAGCTACCTTTATTTGGTGTTTGTACTTACTTCCTTCTTGGGGGTCCAGATTCTGCTCCACTATAGCCTGAATAATTTCGTCGTCGTCTTTCCTAGGAGCGCCGAAGACGATTAGGCGTGGATTCTTCTTTGCCGGTACGTCCACTGAGAAACCTGCAGCTTTCAGCTTCTCATTCTTCATGAGCGCCTCCATGTTGCAGGATGTGGCTGTCTCCACGGCTATTCCATTGCCTTGGACGCGTCTGACATTTTTAACCTGCAGGTTTTCTTCCTTTGGTGACACGAGAGTGACTATCGCCTGTTTTGTTGCCTCGCTGTCCTTGTATTGAGTCACGTCCTTGGGACGTATGATGACAACGTTAGGAGGGTTCTGCTTTTGGTTGGACAGCTCCGCGGCCTTGGATTTGATCCCCAGGCGTTCCGCGTAGGTTGATTTTTGCTGCTGCGATGCGATAGCCACATTCTTCCCTGCCTGGGTTAGCTCATGTCTCTGCGCGGTATTTTGGCTGCGGAGTGCGACGATCTGCCCCTCTAAGTTGCTGTTTAGCAGCAGTGACTCCTGTAACAGACTGTTTAGTTTGCTTACCTTATTAATAAGATACTTACCTGTTGATGCCTCGATGCCGTATTCCGGGCTCGACAGGACGGTTAGAAGTTTCCTCTGGATGGACTCCGATCTCTCCTTGATGCTGTAGATCGGTCCTCGGTGGTGAGTGTCCTGGTGCCCGTCGCTCTCTTCCTTGTCGCTTGACTTCTGCGGCTTTTTCTTCCTGCATGTTGTTTCGGTCGCGCCTGATTCCGTTCCCTCGTTCCGCTTCTGTGGTCGGTTCAGATCGGTGTCCGAGGACATCTTTCTCTTCCTGACGTGTTTTGACTTCTTGCGTACGGTGGTCATCTGTTCCGCGTCAGTGGTCTCATCATCGATGTTCATATTTCCACGCATGTTGTTGGCTGTCGTCTCCTGTTGGATTCTGCTATTGGTCGTTATCGCTTCCAGACTTCGGCTCTTATTGGTCGAAGGTATTCCGGCAACCAATCGGCGCGCGCCGCTCGCCGGCGGTCGGCCAATCTGGTTCTCCGATTCCTGCTGGCGCGGGCCAATCAGGAGCTAGCACGTAGTTCGTCTGCGCGCCGCTCAGACGGCGCTTGTGTTGCGGCGTTGCAATATGGCGGCCAAGATGGCGTCCAAGATGGCGTCCAATATGGCCGCTTAACCTTAACGAGTCTAGCACTTCAGTTAAAGTTTTAAATTCACCGTCGTTATACACTACAATTTCTATTCTGAATATGTCAGAATCTTCGGCAGCTCGATTGCAATCGTTCTCTGTGTGCGGCGGCACTGGTGTGTTAGGCGGCTCCGAGAAAATCGGCTGAGATTTGGTCGGCGTGGACTGGTTGACACGTGGCCAACGCCCAGCAAGGTTTTCCACACTTTCCTCGTCACAGACTTCGAATTTCACGGAACTTGATGTCTCTAAACATACACTGGCACTAGTACTGTACAATAAAACACTGTATATAATTCTCCTGGTTATTTTTCCTCCAAAAATACGGATTTTGCGCGGAGCGACGTGAAGCGCGTCTGTCCTCGGTCAAACCAAGATGGCGGATCAGTCAGTAGATAGGGACAGAAGGGAATCTCGTTAATCCATTCATGCGCGTCACTAATTAGATGACGAGGCATTTGGCTACCTTAAGAGAGTCATAGGAACGACCGCCACCGGGGGGTTTGGGGGGTCGGTTAGACCCCCCAAGACACTTTCACGCCCCGAGGGGTGTCGGCTGCGGCACACGATACGCTTATTACGCTAGGATCAGGATGGAAACCGGCCATTTCCGGCTTACAGTGTGCCATACCCTCTGATTACGTACACCCGGACAATCCCATCCTTCAGACGTAGGAAGCTCACGCACCGCCCATGACAACTCTATTATACCTGAGCCCCAGGTAGCAGGGACCGCCGGTAAACCCCGGCCGGCGCATCCAGAGGGCGACGAGAACCGTCGCTGGTCCCCTGGGCGCCGAACCGAGGCTGTAGCCGTAGGGTCCTACGTCTCTTCGGACGACCCTTTCGATGGCTACATACCGGCGGCCGGGATAGGGCGCAAGCACCCCCCCGTAAAAAAAGGCCCGATGCGCGCATGAACGCACCCGGTCTTTGCTCCCTATCTACTGAACACTGCCAACTACGAAAGCCGACACCATTTGAGTGGCACTGGCAGCCTGGACCAGTGGGGCTCCACTCTTCCCGTAGCACCCATGTCAGTCGGACTTCTCCAACTACGTTTGATGGGTAACCGTCGATGACCACCTACGTGATTCATCTACCACACCTCTTTTCCACCGGCGGCATCTGTTGCCCACAGAAGTGGGATGGG
>NW_025791353.1:0-3000 GCF_907164935.1 Osmia bicornis bicornis
ACTGACTGACACAGACTTAAAATTATATTGCATCACAAACTTGTCTACCCGCCGCCCCACTAGTTTTTGCTCTTTTAGCCCCTCTCTACTGAGCTAACTTATATTGGCCCTCCACTTCCTCAGCTCTCTCCTTGCTCTTCCCAGCTTGTACCCCGTCTTCCCTACTGCGCTTCTTCCTTCCTGTTTGCGTTCCTTGTCCCAACTCCTTCCTCTGACTCCCTTTCATGGCTCTCTCTATCCTATCTCCTAGTTTCTCCCTTTTCCACCTCCTTCTTCTTCACTCCAAATTAATTCCTGCCCCTTTACCCATATTCTTCTATTGTTAAACACGACCCATCTTCCCTTGGCCCTTTCTTGTTTTGCCTTTTCCTTTATAAGCCATTTGACTTTCCTTTCCTCCTTGGACAGCTCTTCGTCCACTTCCACTCCCTATCTTTCCCATATCCGATCTTCATCCAGACCATCTCCTTTTTCCTTTCCTCTTCTTCTAGTTCCGTTATCATTATCTTTCTCCTTCCATCCCCTTCTCTTTCTGTCGCACTTCTGATATTTATTTTTCCCCCCAACTCCTTTCCAGTATATTTTTGTGGAGGTCAAGTTCTTCTCCATGCTTTCACCTTTCTAGCCCTTTCCATATTAGACTCCCGCTTCCTCAAGATATAACACACTCCTCCCGGCCCCTCCCCAGGGGGGCTGGGGGCGTCTTTGGTAGATTTCCCCCGCAAAAAAAAAAGGTTAGATTAGGTCCTCCCCTCCCCACGGACCTACCTGGTTATCCAGGATAGGCGGGGAAGTGATACCCCGACGTGGCGCGTCCCCAGGTGGCGGATAGGGGAATGCTCGCCATGCACTTTTCGGAGTGCATGGAGAGTAGGAGCGATAGCTCCCGCGGACCAAACACCAAGGGAAGAAAAGCCCATCAAAACCTCCCCTGTGACTGGGGGATAGAATACAGACACGGTAACCCCTGCCTGTCGTACAAGGCGACTGAAAGGGGGACGATCGCTGCCGCTGGAATAGCCTCAATGAGGACTTGGGGCGATGCCGGCGGGGTCCTTAGGCTACGGCCCTTGGACTCTGGAAGGTACTACCATGCCGGTAAGGTCCAGGGCTGAGAGGCGATGAAGGTTGCAGCGGCGTCGTCGAGTTCTCCAGGGGCCAGGCTGCGTGGCAGTCTGGTGCGGGTAGCGAACCCGGAGTGCTCTAGCAATTATATCGTAATCCAGTGGTCACGTTTCGCTGGAACGGGAGGCTTGCATTAACCGGCCGGCCTGCGAGGATGACAACCTCTTCAAAAATTCCTAGCCCCAAGCTGCGGCACGCTGTGAGGAGGGTGCTCCTGGAGTCAGCGCCAGGGGTGGCTGGTGGGTGCACCAGTCGCTAACGACCAACCCCGGGGTACCTGGCGACCCCCCGGGTGTATCTGCCTTACCCAGGTAAGGCGGCTCTGCCTGGGCGGACCTAGGTTCCGACCTACTCGTGGAACGAATATGGAAAATTCTACAAACCTAAAACAAAACTCAGGACGGGACGAAACTATGATAAACCAGGCAAGGGAACCTGACACGGTCAGGACGGCGAGGGATGGGGAGACGGCGCAGCCAGAGCCCAGGTGGCCCGCGGCTCTCGCTCGGGCCAAAAGGGCGTGACCTATGTCAGCGGGATCTTCCAGAGGTACCAGGGCTTCCTCTGCCGCCTCTGATAGGGGATTCTGGCGACAGCCGGGGGACAGCGAGGTGTCGGATGGGTCGGTGATTTCGGTGCCGCCCACGACCCCCAGCACCTCGGCTGCGGCAAAGAGGGGACGCCTCCCTACATCGGGGGATTACGGGGCCCTTGCCGCGAAGAAGGAGGAATTCCTGCCCTACAGCTGGAGGCTGGAGCTCCAGGCCACAAGGGAATTGCTGGACGTCGATGCGGCCCCCCGCGAGCCAAGCCGATCGTCCTTGCGGCTAAGGGAGGCGGAGGAAGTTGCGCGGGAGCTGCGCCACCTCCCCTCGCCAGACCTTGTGGCGCGCGCCATGGAGGGCGCCGTAAAGGTGGAGAAGGTCGCGAGGTGCTCCAGAAACCTGAAGGACACGTGTGTCCGTGCCCTCAAGGAGGCATCCCGCGACGTGGAGGCGGCCGTGGGCGAGCTGGGGCTGAGGGCCCAACGGCAGCGCGACGATCACGAGGTGGAGGAGCTCAGGGCCCAACTGAATCTCCGTGGCGCCACAATAGCGTCCAAAGGCGAGGAGATCGCGACGCTGCGGCGGGCGCTGGAGGCGCTGCGCGAGAGGGTCGCGGCGGAAGAAGCCCGGCCACCTCAGGCACCAGGAAGGCGTCACGGCCGGCGTCCCCGCTGGAGCAGGAGGCCCGGCCGAAGAGGAGTTGTCGCGTGGCAACCACGTTGGAGGAGACGGAGGACCCTGCCCCTATGCGTTCACCGTCGCCCCCCGCGACCGCGGAGGTATGGGCCGTGGACGACCCCACCGTGCGCGGGGCCCAGGCCGCCACGGCGGGGGCCGGGGTGTCGGGGACGGCCGCGCTCATGGATGGCATCGCTGCCCTCGTCGCGCGGAGCGTGGCCGACCTCAGGCGGGAGCTCGTCGGGGAGCTGGTTCGGCTCCGACCCCCGGCGGGCGCCGCCGGGGACCCCCTCCTGCCACCGCTGGACGGCAGGGGAAGGGGCAGAGGCAGCACCGCGGGGATCTCACGACATCTGGGGGAACTGTGCAGCCCCAGAAAAAGGGGTCGGGGGCGGCTGGGACTTGCGCCCCTTCCCACCCTGCGGCCTCCTCCGGCTCGTTCGTCACCGACAGGATGGCCAAAGTCCAGGAGGACCACCGCCAGGAGAACGAGGCTTGGTCCAAGGTGGTAGGCGGCAAAGCCAAGAAGGCAGAGGAGGCGAAGAAGAAGGGTGGGGAGATGGCCCCCCTACCCCCGCCGCCAGCGAAGAAGACGGGGAAGATGACGACGGCCGGAACGACCCACCCCGCGGCCGCACAAAAGGAGGGAACC
>NW_025791354.1:0-36567 GCF_907164935.1 Osmia bicornis bicornis
AATAACAATATCATTATTAGTATAGCTACATTAGATGTAATGGAATATACTGATTCATTAATACAGATCAATTGTCATTTAATAACAATGATCATTATTACGATATAAGCATTAGATATGTAATATACATTAATAACAATATCAGTTATTACGATACCTTCATTACGATAAATGGCATATACGGGGTATCGGTACGACAGATCATTGGACAGTTATAAGAACATAGCATTTAGTGATATGCTACAGTTGGATATAATGTTAGTACTGATACCGTCCTACAGATCATGTACATTTAATAACAATATCATTATTACTATGTCCACATTAAGAAATAAATGTGTTTCTCGGCGAGAATTAGAGTTTTCGGGAAAATGCGGTTGATTCCGTCTGTTCAAGACGGGGGCGTCGAGAGAAGAGGGAACGAACACAGCTTATCGTCACTAATTGTGTATAACTTACAATTTTTACACAGTGAGTCGTGAATTAAGCACTACAAAAATCACACTTGTGTTTTAATTTGGAATGACACGATTCACAGACTTCGCGGTGCAAGGCACTGAATTGAAATTAAAAATGCTCTAAACTGGAATAAAGATAAAGCTCTTGGTCGTGGCTGTCGCTTGATAATCGCTCACTGAATTGCTTTCGCATTAATGCCGTAACGGTTCGAATTTAGGAGTTTTTTATATTGGCGAGCGCTCGGATCGGTGGTTAGACAGCGCAGCAGCGATTACTTTTACGTATTTGGTGAAGACGGGATTATCGATCCATGTTACCGACCGAGATATTCGTACGAGTTTCAATTGCGACATTCGTACACGTACACCGGTTATAAAGATGCAGAAACACCGTGGCCCCTTTCTTTGAGGTAACTCTGCACTATTCTAAGCTGTATCCACTATTTCGTGCTGTAAATGCCACTTCCTGCGCAGCTGTACAGAAGAAGAACAAGAGGAAGAAGAAATATCTCGGAATATGTCCGTGACGCCCCTTTCCTTGAGGTAAATCAGCACATATCTCGGAACCGGGGCGAGCTACGGCAAAATATTATGAGACCTATTTTGTAGGAAATTAAATTTCCTACTATTTATGTTCTGCGACATTTTTTGATCAGATGCGTAGTTTTCGAGATATCTCGAGATATTTAAAAGTTCCGAAGCCGTACCAACATTATAAGCAAGAAGAAACACTGTCGCCCCTTTCTTTTCAGGTAAACTCTGCACTATTCTAAGCTGTATCCACTATTCCGAGCTGTAAATTGCAACTTCCAGTGCGCGGTGGCAGAAGAAGAACAAGAAGAAGAAGAAATATCTCGGAATATGTGCGTGACGCCCCTTTCCTTAAGGTAAATCTGCAAACATCTCGGAAACGGTGCGAGCTATGGCAAAATGTTAACAGACCTTCTTTGTAGGAAATTAAATTTCCAACTATTTATGTTCTGTGACATTTTTTGATCAGATGCGTAGTTTTGAAGCTATGGCTCCAAAAAACGCGGAATTTCGCTGCGAATCGATTCCAATTTACGAAAATTATCCTTAAATAATGTCCAATGTTTATAATTAACACCCCGAACACCGGAAACACGACGTCGAAATGCCGCGTAACACACACATCACGTTTTCGTTATTTAACAATAAATTAACACAATATTTAATCAAAAAACGACACAATAGCACTTCCGAACACATAATAAAAATGATTTTACCACAAAACGCGAATAACTAAGCCGCTATCCACCGCGTTGAAAATCTAACCACGGAGCGACCACGAAACATGACCGCTCTCCTCGAGGCGTCGAGCGGGAATCGAACTTTTTTTTTTTCGTGGGGAAATCTTACATAAGACCCCCCGCCACCCGTGGGAGAGGGCAGCGCGGGAGTGTCAGATTCCTACTGACTAAAACCCCACGGCGACCTCCTCTGGCGTATGGCAGAGGCTCCGGGACCTGATTACTATAACTCCGGAGCCTCCCCCGCCGTGCGCTGAAAGCGCCCCTCACCGGGGAGTAACAACTCCCCCAGCCGGCACCAGGGGTCGCAACCGGTGCCGGCTCCATCGCGGGGGAACTGCGTGCAATGGCAGCCTGGCCCCCCAGCCCGTACCGCCTGCAGTCCCCGCGCCTCGATCTCCTCACAGGCTACAGGGAGGAGCAACCCCCCGTCCGCCCGCGAGGAAAATCGGGCGCTGTCCTTCGCTCCGCCGGCGTCATGTGCCGGCTACAGCCCGGGTCCGCGTGCAATGGCGCCCAAACTCGGCGCCTGCGGCCCCCCGAGCCGTCCCCCTGAGGGCTGCGGTGAGCCGTGGCCGGCCACCTTCCAGGGGAACTCCCTCGGCTCCGCTGCACCCTCCCTGCGGGGGCCAGCACCACTCCCAACGTGGGAGGGAAATCGCCACCCGGCCCCCCCGAGACGAACGGAGAGGGGCCCCCGATTGAGAACGGGTTACCCACCGATTGAGAACGGGGTCCGGGCTCATGTCGTCCGGGGCGGGAGGGGTCGCGGTGTACCCTCCCACCCCCACAAGAAACACCCCCCGTAAAATCTCCTCAGGAGGCGGGAGGGCACACGGGCCCTCCCGCTACACTACCCCATCCCGCATCCGTCGCGCCGGGGGGACAAACAGCGAAACCCGTCGTCGCCCCCCCCGCCCCTAACGACGGCGGATCCTGGCGACGTCGTCGCGTCCCACGTCCGCGACCTCACCGAGCGGGATCGTACCATTCACGATCCCGCTCGGACCTCTCCTTGAGGACCATGAACTCCTCGCAGAAGATGGTCACGGCCCTCCATTCTGTCTCGCCGGCAAGCATCTGTCTCACGACGCCTGCCGGCGAGAGATCCTCCCCTATTTCTGCCGTCAGGGCGTGGCGAGCCACTGCAAACACCGGGCACTCCGCCAGCGTGTGTTGTGTGTTGTCCCGCGACGCCCCGCAGAGCCAACAGTGGGGGGTCCATTCCCTGTTCCTCCGGCACAGGAACTCCCCGAACACCCCGTGTCCGGGGAGCACCTGCGTGACGCGGAACGACAGGCCGCCGTGGCCGCGGTCCCGCCACTCCGATATCATCGGCAGGACCGGCCCGTGGGCGCGGCTTCCGGCGGCAGCCCCCTCTGCTAGGGATCTCTGCCACCTTTCCGCCGCGACCAGTCGGACCTGGCTCCGGTGTTCCTCGATCATCGGCCCCGGCGGGTCTTCCCCGGCCTGGCGGAGGGCTCGCGAATACCAGTATGTACTGGATTCGACCTCCGCCTGGTACCGGAGTGGGATGAGACCCGCCAGGACAATCACCCCCTCGTAAGGGATCGTGCAGTAGCCCCGCACGATCCTGATGGCCAGCCGGCGCTCCACCCGCCGCAGCAGAGTGCAGCTGTGCCTGCTGACCGCCAGATCGCCGGCCCATATCGGAGCCCCGTTTAGGGCTATGGACCGGACGATTCCCACGTATAGGCGGCGAACCCTCACTCCCGGCCCCCCGAGGTTGGGCAACAGGCGGCCAAGATTGGTCGCCACCTGTTCCAATCGGGGAGCCAGGCGGTCCAAGTGAACATCGAACCGCCAGTGGCTGTCGAGATACAGGCCGAGGTATCGAAGACCCCGGCCGTTCACGATCCGGCACCCGTCGACCTCGAGCCAGAGCTGGGCCGGAGGGGCTACCCCACGCCGAGGCTCGAAGAACCACATGGCCTCGGTCTTGTCAGGAACCAGCGCCAGACCCAGCCCCCGGATCGCTCTTCACACGATGGCGACCCCCACCTCGGCACGACGGCAGGTCCTCAAGCAGTCCCGACCGGTGGCCAGCAGGTAGTAGTCATCTGCGAATACCGTGGCCCACACCCCGGGCGGGCGGTTCATCCGCTGCGCCGCGTTGTATCCCACGTCCCATAAGGGGGGGCACAGTTTGGACCCCTGAGGCACTCCGCGGTCGATCTCTCTCCAGTGGAGCGTACCGTCCCGGCCCGTGTACAGTATCCACCTGCCATCCAGGAAGGCCCTGATGATCCTCTGCAGATACGGGGGGACGTTGTGGTGAACCAGCGCCCCCCGTACCGTTCCACGGGGCAGGGTGTTGAACGCGTTTGTAACGTCCAAGGAGACGCCCAGCGCCACCCCACCTCGGGACGTGGCCGACTCGGCGAGGGTGCGCACCCGCTGGATAGCGTCGATGGTGCTGCGACCGTCGCGAAACCCGAACTGGATGTCGGCCAGATCGGGGCCAACGCTCGACAGGTGGTGGACGAGGCGGTTTGCGATGACACGCTTGAAGAGCTTTCCCACCTCGTCCAACAGCACAATGGGCCGGTACGCAGAGGGAGAATCTGCGGGCCGTCCGTCCTTTCGGAGGAGGACCAGCCGCCCTTCCTTCCAAATCGAGGGGAACACCCCCTGCTCCAAAGCGGCGCACAGTGGTAAAAGATTCGATTCTAGGTGGACAAAATTAATGTGGAATAATTTATAAGTTCTCGAGGGTTAGTAATTACAATCTCATTGTTAATATATATATTTCTGTTATATTGAAAGAATTGGAGGTGGAAATTATAATAAAAATATTTTTTTTTCTTAAATTTATATATTTATTACTTATAAAAAGTAATGAACGTAAAAATAATTAAATTACTTAAATATAATGTTAAACATTATTATTATTATTATTAGTGTGGTTGAGTCTAGCCGGGCACTCAGTCCTTGTGGACCATTGTACCCGCGCCGCTAGGCAGCCTCCTTACTGACTGTGCCTTGACAGCTGTGCTTCTGTTGCAAAATTTAGAAGTGCCGGCACCAGGCCAGCCGAAATGCTTAAAGATGCGGGTTCCGAGGTCCCTAGGATTGATCCTCTCAGAGCCCTCAGCTCCCTGCATCTTAGAAATACGTGGAGAGGTGTGTCGTCCTCCTCCTCGCACCTCGGGCATTTCGTCTCCTCTATGAGACCCATGCGCGCGAGCTGCTTCCTCGTGTACCAGTGTCCTGTCGCTATGCCCACGAGCATTCGTAGTTGCGCCCTGTCTAGGTGAATTAAGGTGTCACCCAGCTTCTGTGACGGTCCCTCAAGTAGGGCCCTCGTGTGTCTCATGCCATTAGCGTTATGCCAGAGCCTGGTGAATTCCTGGTTTAACCAGTCCTTGGCCAGGCCTTTCAACGCATAGGTTGAGACACCAATAGGGTACTCATGGCATGGCTGGGAGCTTGTCGCCCCCAGTCGTGCCAATTCGTTAGCCCTCTCGTTTCCTGGGATACCAGCGTGACCTGGTACCCATAGCAGCTTAACTCTGTTATTCAGAGATAGCTGTCTCAAAGTCAGTGCACAGTCCTTGACTAGCTTCGACCTAATTTCCACTTTGTGGAGGGCTTTCAGCGCGACTAGGCTGTCACTGCAGATGTATATGTGTTTGCCTGTGTGGGCCCTTTCCAAATTATATTTGGCACAGGCCCATATAGCAAACACTTCTGCTTGGAAGACCATAACGTGGTGGTCCAGCTTGTGGGTCATTGCGACCCTAGGGCTCTCCCCCGCAATCCCGGCTCCGGTGCCGAATCCGGTCTTAAGCCGGGTATCCACCAGTATCAAACGCCCGTATCGTATCACCGTTCCGAACCCTTTTGAATAGGCAGACGTTGCCTCGTTGCATGCAACGGCATGCTGCGGCGCGGACAACATTTCTTCGTTTCTTGATATAAACGGTTAGGCAATAGGACTGGGCCGCTACAGGCGAGGAGTTTCGTTTTGCTGCGTGGCGTTCCAAAGGAACGGAGGCAACGGATCCATCCGAAAAATTTGTCGATTCTTTACTGTTGCATCGAAGGAAAGGTTCATGCGTTGGCACTTGACATAGCGTTTCGTGCCGTCACTTGGGTTTCAATTTATTTGAAATCTTGCGGTATTATTGGATTCATTTCAAAAGCGATTAAATTATTTATGAATTTAATCTAATTTAATTTAGACAAATTTTATCGTCTAAATATATTTAAACAGATCAATTATCTTCTGTGCTACGCTGTACATAAAAGAGCAATGTTAATAATCACCTGTGTGATTATTGAAAAAGGACAATGTTAATTTTCCAGAGATTTTTCCGTTGCCGAGTATCGAAAGTTCTATTGGTCTGTGATACGGAGGCGAAGGAACGGGCCGATCCGAAAATTGTCGGTTTCTTGTCGTTCAAAGGATTGGTTCGGAAACTACTTGAAACGTAAAAACAACATACCCAGGCGAAGGCCCGAAATGCTATGTCAAGTGGAAACATGACACTTGAGGCACGAGATAATATGATTTGGAATTGGATACATCAGTGAGATAATACTAATGCAACGACTGAACTTTGTTATTTTTCATTTTTTTCTTAAAAAACTGTTACCAACATATTTGTGACGTTTTTCTGATTAAAATGATACCAAACACGATATGGTTTGGATAATTACACTAAAGAAACAGCATGCAGCAAATCGAAACTTCTCGCCTATAGGAGTTTATTTCAAGACACGAAGAACTATTGTCCGAGCCGTAGCACGCCGTGGCATGCAACGAGGCAACGTCTGCCTATTCAAAAGGGTTCGGAACGGTGATACGATACGGGCGTTTGATACTGGTGGATACCCGGCTTTAGAGCCGTCTGTGAACCAGACCAGCCCCCCGGAGTCCGAATGCCGTTTGGGTCCTTCAGCCATTTCTCTCTATCTGGGATGATTAGATCATATTCTCGTCTGAAGAGGTATTCCGTCTTGCAGCGGTCTCCACCGTGGGTCAGAATTGACTCTGATCCTGAATCTCTGAGGATTTCGGTGTGACCGCCGCCCATCGGGGACCATTCTTCAGCTTGGTGGAGGCGGATGGCCGCTCTCCAAGCCGTTGCCATCATTGTTAGATGGGGTGGCTTGATATCTAGCAGCGCACCCACTGCCATAGTGGGCGTGGTGGGGAGTGCACCTACTATCCCCAGCAGCGCTATTCTATGTATTTTTTCTATAACCCTTCTGTGTGTTCCCCTCTTCAAGGAGGTCCACCACACAATCGAGGCGTATGTTATGATAGGTTCAAGGATAGCCTGGTATATCCACCTGACCACCCTTGGTTTGAGTCCCCATGGCGGGCCAAAGATTCTACGGCAGGCCCAGTAGGTGCTGATTGCTTTCTGGGTCTGCCTGTTCACATGGTTCTTCCAGGTGAGTTTTTTGTCTAGTATTACACCTAGATATTTAACCTCATCTGTGAGTTGTAGTTGCGTCCCAAAAAGGTGAGGAGCCTTAAAATAAAAGCGTCTTCTCCTTGTAAATAGGACCAGCTCTGTTTTGCTCGGATTAACCGAGAGCGAGTGTGATCGACATCAAGATTCTACGAGTATGATAGCCTTTTGCAATCTCCTCGCTAGATCCAGCGGGTGTCTGCCTCTGACCGTAATAGAAAGGTCGTCGGCGTAACCCTGAACCTCAAAGCCTTCCGTGGCGAGTATACGTATGAGTTCGTCAATCACGAGGGTCCACAGCAGGGGGGACAGGACTCCTCCCTGCGGGCAGCCCCTCGCGACGTCAGCCCTCACCGTCTCCTCTCCCAGGCTTGCTATGGCTGTTCTGTTCCTCAGCATGTTGTGGATCCATCTTACGACGGAGTCCTTAATATTATACGTCCTCGCGGCTTCCCGAATGGCATCGTGGGGTATGTTGTCAAAAGCCCCCTCGATGTCGAGAAAAATGCAAACGGCGGATTCACCGTTCGACAGTGCGCCTTCAATAAAACCTACCAGTTTATGAAGTGCGGTCTCGGTGGATTTGCCGTTTTGATAGGCGTGTTGAGAGGGGTGTAGCGGTTTGTTTGCCAAAACCTCGTCTCTAATGTACCTATCAACCAGCCTCTCCAGCGTTTTGGGCATGAAAGAGGTGAGGCTGATGGGTCTGTATGACTTAGCTATGTCGTAATTGTCCCTCCCTGGTTTAGGGATGAACACTACCTTGGAGTGTCTCCAGGCTTTGGGTACATAGCCCTTCGCTAGGCAGGATTTGAAGATCTGGCCCAGGCGTCTGTACAGGTCCTCACCGCCCTCCTGAAGGAGTGCCGGGAAGATCCCGTCAGTGCCTGGGCTCTTGAATCTTTTGAAGGAGCTGATGGCCCACTTCACTCTGTCTGTGTTTATCACCTTCTCCGCTGTTCCCCAGTCCGCTGGAGCGGGGTTGGTGCGCGCCGTATCGCTACGACGACGCTCCGAACCCTCCGCTACTGAGCCTGGGAAATGTGTCTGGATAAGGTGTTCTAGTGTTTCTTTATGGTTGCTCGTCAGACTTCCATTTGGGAGTCTGAGACGATCCAACCCCGGTGAGGGGCCTGTTGAGAAGACCTTCCTTAACCTAGCAACTACAGGTAGAGCTTCGGTTTCTATGCAGAAGGTCTTCTAGGCTGTCCTCTTGCTGGTTCTTATTAGCTTTTTGTAAGCTTGCTGGGACGTTTTATAGCTGTCCCAGGCTGGCTTCGTGTTTGCCTTCATGGCTTTGTTCAGTAGTCTTCGGGTGTCCTTCCTGGCTTGGTCCAATTTCTTGTTCTACCAGGGGACCCTTTTGCTACTGCTTACAATTTTGGCGGGGCAGGCGACTTCGTAGGCTTGAGTAACGGCGGAGCTTAAGTGCTTCACCGCTTGCTCAATTTCGCCTACGGTCCTGGGACGCTGACAGTGCCCCTTAAGCCTCCCTTCCAGGCCCTCTCTATAGAGTGCCCAGTTGGTGGCCTTTGGGTTTCTGTACGCTTCTCCAGTGCCGCCTTCCCTGTCGCCTTTTAAGTTGAAAGTAATTAGGCGGTGGTCCGAGAGTGTGCTTTCATCTCGAACCTGCCAGTGTTTGGCAACCTGTGCCACCTTTGCGGAGCCCAGGGTCAGGTCGATTACCTCCTGTCTGCGGGAGGTGACGTGTGTGGGGGCGGAGCCTTTGTTAAGGATCTCCAGACCCGTGGTGGCGAGGTACTCTAGCAGTGCTGTGCCTCTGCCATTGGTATTGGTGCTGCCCCATACGGTATGGTGCGAGTTGGCATCGCATCCGATCACCAGGTGCAGACCATTATTTGCGCAGTGGCCTATCAGAGCTCTGAGTTCCCTCGTGGGTGGAGGGTCCTCTGAGTCATATGGGAGGTACGCCGAGCAGATCACTAGCTCAGACGTATTCCCTCCGAGGTTAAGTTTGACCTTAACCGCTGAGAGATCCGCTGTGCAGTATTCGTTTAGTTTCAGGGCCGTTATCTCCTTCTTGACGAAGATACAGGCCCTGGGTCTTGTAGATGTGGCGTCGTAGTAGAGTGAGCCGCATCTCGTATCGAGCCCTCCTACGCGTTCCTTGGAGATCCAAGGTTCTTGTATGAGGGCTATATCTGTCTGCCTTGTCACAAGGCGGTGATGGAGGATGTCCGTTGCCGCCTTGCAATGTTGCAGATTTATCTGCGAGAACCTGGTGCCGTCTGACACCCTGTTGGTGTCAGCGCTGGTCCGGTCTCGCTTGGTGCTTGCGGCTATCTTATGTTCCCCAGAGGGGCGCATAAAATTCACCTTTGAGGGGGGCCCCTCCCGGAGCCTCTCCCTCTCCTATCTTTCGTACCGGCCCTCAGGGTGTGAGGTAGGGTGCGTTGAACGCCCCTTTGTATTCCCATCAGACCGGTCCTCTTCGTGGCTTCCGCCAGAGTTGGCCTTCCCCTCGCTGGCCCCGCCCTGGGTAAGTATCTGCCCGGCGGGGCGGTTGGGCCGGTTTCTCTCGGCCGCTGCGAGGGTCCGGCTTCCTCGCTCTTTTTTTCCACCTCGAGGGGTGGATCGGCTGTGGTGGGGGTAGGAGGGGCATCTAGGAGCGTCTCCTGCGACTCCACAGGTTCCCCTTCCTCTCCTCCCATTCCATAATCTTCTCCGCCCTCGGTGACCGGGGCCGTTACCACCGGTCCCGTACAGAGGCCTTCTTTCTGTTGTTTCGGGTCCTCCGCGGGCCCTACAGGTCCCTCCCTAAAGAGGGCCCTTCGCATTCCCACGTGGACCTCGAAACCTAATCTTTTTATGAGGCTATGTGAGGCCGGGTCAATTCCCAGTACTAGGGTGACCGAATTCGGCCCCTCCCTCCTGCTCCAGATCCTCCAGAGCCCGGTGCGGAGGCCTGGGTTTTGACCCTCAATGAGTCTCAGAATAGCCTCCGTTTTTGTCGGAGGGCCGGGGATGACGGTCAGCATCCTCCTCAATTTGGGAAGCCGCTGACCATCAATGACCTGGAGGTTTGCTCCCTCCCAGGGCTTTATTGCGGCTACAGTGGTTTTTAGCCACTCTATTGATTTTGCATCCGCGCAGGTGACTAGCAGAATGCCCCCGCCGAACTAGCACTCGTCAAAACACGGCATGGTGTCCCCTTTGGGGGTCCCGCACAGCGCTTCCACGATCGCCCGATCGACGTTGGAGCCCTGCTCTTCTGAGAGTGTTGCCTCTGGATAGTTGGCCGGCGCTATGGCCAGCCTCCTCTCCGTCGTCAACGCCTCCTTGTAGCTTACCAGCGACGGGAACACCTTCTGTCGCCATTTCGCTAGAGGTTGGGTGTTTGGGGATATGGACGGCCGGGACCTTTTGAGCCCCTTTCCGTCCGCTCCCTTATGGCCTCCCTTTGACGTTCCCGCGATAGGTTGCCCGATTGCCGAGCCTCCCTTCGCGGTCGCCGTCGCTGGGGCCTTTCCAGCCTCGTATTTCTTGTCCGTGGGGACAGTCCCGTCAGAGTTCCCTTCGCGAGCTATACGCTCCCTCCGGGCCCTCTTCCTGGCTGCCCCACAGCGTTTCATCTTCCGCCATGCTTCCGGGTCCAGAATAGGGATTTCTCCCTGTACGTCCCCGGTTACATTGGAGGAGAGCTCTTCATCGAGCGTGAGCGAGTCTAGGGCTGGCAAGGCTATAGCTTCGCCCGCTTCAGACGCGCTCCTGCTTGTGTCGCTCGTCAGCGGTGCTTCGGGGGTGGTGCCCAAAATTGGGCCCCTTAACCCTTTCGCCACACCGCTTTCGGGCGCGTATTCGTTAGAGTCCGTGACTGTTTCTGTCACGTCTCTGTCTGTTTGTTTTTGTGTTGGTGTTGTTTTTGTTTGTTTAGTAATGTCCATATAGATCCCACGAGTGGTCGGGAAATAAAGGTCCGCCCCTGCAGAGCCCACTTACAGGGGTAAGGCTAAATACAATGGGGGTGCGCCTGGTACCCCAAGGGCATAGTTCGAGACACCATTACCCCGGTGCCATCCAGCTCTCGGCACGATAGCTTACACCTTAGCTTGGGGAGCTGGTCCGCGACGGGGCTTTAGTTCTCCGCCGAGGGTTTTTAGGCCTTCAGGGATCCCTTATAGCACCCGCTGGCCAGAGCGCTCCATAGACGCTTCTTTCCCGTGTCCCGGTCACCTGAGGCGAGCAGTTCTGCGGTACTCGCGGTCCACTTCACGCACCTGGTCGTCCTCCTATCCGCCACCCGGAGACGCGCTCGGTTGGGGCTCAGCCTGGATCGACCGGTGGTCGTCCTGGTTCCCCGCGCCCCTTTCGGGGGTTAGGGCACTCCGAGAATGTTAAACATACTATAATTTAATGTATACTATAATTAAGAATATAACGGAATTATAAATTAATCGCTATCAGTTAGTGATTCATTATCACTAGAATCACTGTCCCCAATATCATGTTCACTACTGTTAAATCTGTCAGAATCAGTTAATAGCGAAAAGACTTCAGTTGATAGCTTCGAATTTGACTTAATTGTTTTTTTTCTATGATTATTTACAGAAGGGTCAGAGGAAACCAATAGCATCTGAAATATATCTCTCATTGTGGACTCCCGTGAAAATTTTCTACTATTTCCTTCTCTATATTTTTTTATTTCTTTATGCCTACACTCCTGTGCCTCCTCGGAGAGCTGACCAATTGGTAGCAAAGTATTTTTAATAACGTCAGAGCCATGCACAAGCAATTTATGGACGGTTGGTGGGAGGAGATACCAAGGATATAATTGTACAAATTTTTTTAATGTGTTTGTGGCATATTTTTCGAATTTATCTGCATTTACTTCATATCCACATGAAATAGCTTGTAACAATATACAAAAACGGGTTATTAAATTTTGATCTATGCCTGTTATGGCACTTGATTGCACTGGATTTTCAAAAAATCGACGAGCCGTATTCCCGTCATTTGAAGTACCATAACCAGGCTTCACAATATCAATTAGCAGACCCATTTCATTCCAAAATCTCTTCTGTATTTTGTCCTTTCGTTTTGCTACTTTTTCTTTGTTCTCTGATTTTATTGCTTTTTGTTTGATTTCTAAACGATATGAAATTTTTAACAAGCACTCAAAGCATCGAATTCTCGTGTGCAGAGGGGATAGTCCGAACCTGTAAGTTGTTGGATCGATCACGACCGAGGATGTAGCTGAGTTAATAGATTTATTCATATCACGTGGTCCACATCCGCATATAAAACATTTTTGGGTAGACATATTCATCAAACTGTTACAAATTTTACCATCAACCATAGTAAAAACGAGAATTGGTTTTATTTCGATTGGTTTCGCTGCTATCATTAATTTTGTGGAAGTTAATGTTTTTATTGCATCTTCTATTTTTTTTGTTTCAGCTTTTATTAGTTCAGATTTTTCAGATTGTAATAGTAATTTTATTGGCCTGCAAAATCTAGTGCTCGATGGTGTCGTGTTTTGCCATAATATTAGTTTATTACCATCTTCTTTATAATACATTTGTAATGGTACCAATGAGACAACAAACATCGGGCTGTCTTCTTGTTTTTCATTGGATTCTTTGAACCGTTGTTTATACTTACTCATGCCAGAGGTACCATCACATCCCCATTTGAATATAATTTCAATATCACTCAGTTTGTCTTTTGCGTGGTGTAATACTGGTTCTTGTACCTTACAAATTCGTTTAATGGTATGGTCAATGATAGATTGTAACGGTACCTCAGCAGAAATTTCCGTAACTTTAATTTCGTCCGGATAGCATTCCTTTTTTGCTTCGAGAACAAAAGGATACGAACGAAACGCATTAAAACCATGCATTTTTAAACGTTGTTGTACCGCCTCATATGCCCGTTTCGTCATTTTCCCATCTAAAAATGCAGCTAGTGCTTCTTCCTTATTAAGTTTTTCTGGTTTAGCCTGTGAAGTTTGAAAATTCTTTTTCATTCGTTTTACCCTTCGCCCTTCAGGAGATCTACATGCTGCTGTTTTCACTAGAAAAGCAGCATCACGCTTTCCTTCCGATGTTAAACTTACTTGTGCAGCATACACAATTTCGTCATTACTATATGTTTCTAATAATGATTGTATTCGGCGTTTTTTGGTTTTTTCACTTACTTCATGAAATATTTTTCTAGGGCGACCAGGACCTTTAGATGTTGAAGGCTGCTGTTCTGTCTCACTTTTTTGTAATTCAGGAAAGTATGTGAAACCTTCCAACCACAACGAATTCTTTTTTATAAATTTTTCTTTCACGCGGTGGCTCTCCGTCCATTTTTGGGACATAATATAAGCTAATTTTCTACTCCGGTCCATTATGACGGTTTCCATATTCTCTCGAACATCATTAATATTAAAATAATTTAAAACATGATAAACAAGTTGTGAAATTTTCGCCTCTTTCTTCGATTCGTTCAGCCATACATCGAACAAGTGTTTCCGCGAAATTGCGTATGCACCTGAAATTGATAATTTCTCAGTAAGGTGCAGATTGTAGCAGCTAATTTTTCTTGGGCATTGTTAATTAATTCATATAGAAACAATATAAAACAGTTTTACAGCTTGAGCATGCTTGAGTCGAGATATAACCTTATATTACTTTTCACTGAGTAAAAAAAAAAGGTTGCAATTGCGGTTCATTTAATTTACATCTTTCTATAAGTTTTAAGGTGAAAAAAGGAAATGTGCGTTAATTTTACATTTACTTACCTTCCATTTTGCTACGTGTAATAAAAAAATTCACTTTATTTAACTAATTCAATTAATAACACGTTTGTGTTGTTGCGTGTTTATTACCGTGGAGAAATTTGCCTACAGCATACACTGCAGTTTCAGACATTTGGATGGTAATAATGGGTGAAACAAAGGAAAGACTGAGATATTATTATTGAAATTATTTATTTCAGTATATATGTTAATACATCATTTCATTCAAATCCATTTTGAATTAATTCAGAAATATCATTTTTGTCCACCTAGAATTAGAAATTTTACCACTGTGCGGCGCTGAAGAGGCGGCACAGCCTCGGACCTAGGACGCCGGACGCGATAACCCAGGCGCGGTCGGGGATGCCGTCCAAGCCCGGGGCGATGTTTTTGGCCCCGAGCCTTCTGATGGCATCGTCCAGCTCCTCCTCTGTGACCCTCAGGTCGGCGGACCAGGCGACGGGCTCCGCCGGCCCTTGCTGGTGGCGCGGGTGCGACGTTCCCCCGGAACGGGGGAAGAGGGTGTCTATTACCCGCGTCAGAAGCTGGGGGTCCAGGCTCTCCGAGACCGGGGGCGCCCGTGCGCGGAGCTTGCCCATGACCATCCGGTAAGGGCGCCCCCACGGGTCCTCGTCCAGAGAGCCCTGGAGCTCCTCCCACGCCGGGGATTTCGCGTCCCTGATGGCCTGCCTCAGGGCTACCACGAAGACCTGGTATGTGCCCCTCAGCAGATCCTCCCTCGCCGGGTCGCGGACTCGAGCCCTTCGGGCGCGCTGCTACTGGCGCCGGGCGTGCTGACACTCGGATCGGAGATCCGCAATGTCGCCCGACCACCAGTACCCCGCCCTCCGGGGGGCGCGGGGCATGGCGGTGTCGTACCACTTGGCCTCCCCCTCAACGTCCGCGACCGGCCCGGCAAGGGCTGCGGCCATCAGCATGTCCTTGTCCAGCCTCTTCAGCACCCAGCGACGCAGTGGCGGGCCACGCGCCGGCCTGGGGGCCGGCGGGGAGGGAGTAGCTGAAGGTGATGTATAGATGATCACTCAGCGTCTCCCTCGCCGCCACCCTCCAATTTTGCACCACGCGCCCGGCCACAGGGGACGCCCAGCCCAGATCCACAATGGATTCCCCCTGAAACCTTTTTTTTTTACGTGGGGGAAATCTTCGAAAGACGCCCCCAGCCCTCCTGGGGAAGAGCCGAGGGTAGTGCCGGGTTTTTACCGGCTAAAACCCCCACGGTGGCCTACGCTGTGTGTTGGGGAGGGCCCCGGGACCTCTGACGAACAACACCGGGGCCCAAACACCCATGGCGCGTTGACGCCGCCTTGCTCGGGGGAGGGTCTAGCTTTGGCCCTCCCCCTACGTGCCCTACTCCGCCGCCATCGGGGGCCTCACTAGATGACGGCACTCCTCGGGCCGCGTGCAATAGGGACTGAGGCCCCAGCCCCGGCCTCCTGCGGCCCTGCGGCCCCGCATAAGTTTCGCGGGGCCGCGCGATCGGTGTTAGGGGTGGGGGGTTCGCCCCTCCCCGGTGCTCCTCTTCCGGGGGGTGACTGGTGTCCCCCCACAGAACTCTTCTTCAGGGGGAGAGGGTGCTCCCCCCATCTTCTTCTCCCCGTTGGGGCGGTTGTGCCTGGTATGTAACATCTTCACGGCCCACCGTCACGGATGACCGTCCCTCAGTAATCGGTCACCGCCCTCCACTGATTCTCGCCAGCGAGCATCTCTTTGACAAGTTCCGCCGGCGAGACATCACCACCAACTTCGGACCGCAGGGCGTGACGTGCCCGCGCAAACGCTGCGCAGTGCTCCAGGGTATGTTGCGCGGTGTCCCGCCCCGCCCCGCATTGATGGCATGCTGCCGTTCCCTCCGCCCGGATCCAGTGCAGGAACTCACCGAAACAACCGTGTCCGGTGAGCACCTGTGTGGTCCTACACGTGAGCCTTCCGTGGCCGCGGTCCCTCCATTTCTTGAACACTGGAAGTACCGCCCCGGCTACACGCTGGGCGGTGGCGCCGCTCTCGACGAGCTCGCGTCGCCACCGACCCAGGGCTCTATGCCGGTCCTGGCGCCTAATCCTAGCAACAGCTTCGGTCATCTCTTCTGGCGGGATCCAGTCCAGACGAAGGGCACGCAGACGCCAGAAGACTTTGGCGTCACCCTTCGCCTGGAACTTGACGGGGACAACCCCAGCCAGGGTCATCGCCGCCTCGTAGCGGACCGTGCGGTAACCTCTGATTAACCTGATGGCTATCTTCCTCTCAGCCCGGCGCAGCAGTGGCTGGCTGCGTCGGGAATCCATCAGGGCGTTCGCCCATATGGGCGCACCATAGAGGGCTATGCTCCACACGATCCCCACGTAGAGACGGCGAACCTTCTCGTTGGGCCCCCCGATATTGGGCAGTAGACGGGCAAGCGCTTTGCTTGCCCTGACTAGTCTAGGGGCCAGACGACCGAAGTGCTCCTCGAAGCGCCAGTGGCTGTCCAGGTGGAGGCCCAAGTACCTGTGGCCCTTCTCCACCTGGACGTCGACTCCACTCACATGGACCACCGACTGGGGCGGTGGCGCAACCCCACGCCGAGGCGAGTAAAACCACATTGCCTCGGTTTTGTGGGGAGCTAGCTGAAGCCCCAGCCACCGGATCCCCGCGGCAACGACAGCGACGCCAATCTCGGCGAGGCGGCTAGTACTTTTCCACCCAGACCGACGGCCAACACGAGCGTATCATCTGCGAAGCCCGTGAGGCTCACACCGGTCGGGAGCTCGACCAGCAAGACCGGGTCGTACCCCAGGTCCCAAAGTGTGGGACCTTTCGAAGAACCCTGGGGTACACCACAGTCCACGTCCCTGTCGTGCATCTGGCCATCCCGGCCCCTGTACACAATCTTCCTGTCCCGGAGGTAGTCGCCGACGATCCTCCTCATGTAGGGGGGCGCCTTGTGGCGTGTCAGCGCCCCCGTAATCGTCTCGTGAGGCAGGGTGTTGAAGGCGTTGACGATGTCTAGACTAACGCCTAACGCCGCCCTGCCCCGGGACGTGGCCGAGTCGCAGCGGGAGCGCATCGACTGGATTGCGTCGATAGTGCTGCGCCCCCGCCTGAAGCCATATTGCGACTCGGCCAAATCGGAACCCTCCTGGGACAGGTGCTGGACGAGGCGGGATACCAGAATCCGCTCGAACAACTTCCCTATCTCGTCCAACAGCACGATGGCCCGGTAGGCCGAGGGAGTGACGGCGGATCGCCCATCCTTCCGGATGAGGACTAGCCGCCCCGTCTTCCACTGTTCTGGGAAGACTCCATCCTTAATGCAGGCGCTGAAGAGGCGTCTCAATCTCGGACCGAGGACGCGTAGAGCCTTCACCCAGGTACCATCGGAGCCCGGAGCAGTGTTGCGGGCCCCTATCCGTTTAATGGCCCCGGCCCGCTCCTCCTCCGTGACCCCCACTTCGTTGGACCAATCCACCTCCTCGTGGTCCGGCGGGGGGTGGGTGTGTTCCCTCTCTCGTGGGAACAAAGTGTCGACTACCCGTCCCAAAAACTGGGGTTCAGGCTCTCCGTGACTAAGCTTGCCCATCACCATTTTGTATGGGCGCCCCCATGGGTCCTTCTGGGGAGAGCGTAGAAGCTCGTCCCATGCCCGGGAATTAGATTCCCTGATGGCTGCCTGTAGGGCAGTCTCCAAAACTGGGTACTGCCCGTACAGATCCTCCTCCCTTGCTGGGTCGCGGAATGTCCTTCTCCTGCGGGCCCTTTGCCACTGGCGACGGGATGCGAGACAATCTCGTCTCAGATCACCAATTTCGTCCGTCCACCAACAGGCGGTCCGCCTGGGGAGGTTCTTGGCCCGGGGCATGGCGGCGTCGCACACCGCCTTCATGGCTTCCCGGAACCATTCTACCTCCTCCCCAATGTCCGCGACCGGCCCAGCAGGTGTTGGCAGCGAGGCCAGGGCGAGGGCTGCAGCCATCAGCACGTCCTCGTCCATCCTCTTCAGCGCCCATCGTAGCGGTGGTGGTCCACAAGGGCGGCGGGCGGTGGTGGTAAGGTCGAGGCAGATGTATAGATGGTCACTAAGTGTGACAGCCTCTTCCACCACCCTCCATCTCTGCACCATACGCGCGGCCAGGGGAGTAGCGAAAGACAGATCGACTATAGACTCTCCCTGGGCACGCACGCAGGTGCTAACGGACCCCACATTGAGCAGATGGAGTCCTAGCCCCGCCGCCCAATTTACGACCGCCCTGCCTCTCGCGTCTGTCCTCGGGGAGCCCCAAAGTGATGCATGGGCATTAAAGTCCGCGAGGACTAGCACTGGCCGGGGGGAACTACGGGAGACAAAGTCCCCCACCCGGTCCAGGTACTGTTCATATTGCGCGAGACGCCATCTGGGCAGGGCATAGAGCCCCACCACCGCTATTTCACCCCACAGCACGCCGACGAACCCCCGGCTCCGTTCCAGTGGGGCGGGGTGTGGGGGTACTGCGGTACCAATAATCGCCACGGAGCCGTCCTCGTCCTCGAACCAATCTGGTCTGTCGAGGGCTCGGTACGGCTCTGCGGCCACCGCCATCCCAGCCTTCCACTCGGCCAGGGTTTGGAACAACATGTCCTGAGCCCTGGCCGAGTGGTTCAAGTTGGCCTTAAGTATAGGACCCTTGGGCCCCATACCTAGGCCTTACGAGCCGCCTCCGCGGCATTTTTGCTCGCCGACTTGGCAGGGGGATTTTTCTTGCCCCCCTTCTTCGACTCCGCAGGCTTGGTCCTTGATGCCTGCTCCTTGGGGGCTGTTCCTGCCCCTTCATCGGCACTCTTCTTCTTCCTCTGGGAGGACGAGGGGGCACAACCATTTGCCCCCAATCGATGCCCCGCGGGCCGCCCCAGGTCCGCACAGAGGGGGCACCGCGGGGTGGCGCTACACTTGCTGGCCACGTGGCCCGACCCTCCGCACGCATAGCAGCGGTCGGACCTATCAGCTTCGCAGGTGCATCGCTGCCTAACATGTCCTCTTTCCAGGCAGCGATAGCACTGCAATGGCCGCGGTGGTAGCGCCTGTATTCTGGCCGAGGACCACCTGACCAGAACCCTCCCAGAGAGGGATAACATTTTGAGTGCCGCTAAAGGGCATCTCGCCCAGATAGTCCCCATCTTTTGGGGGGAGGTGCGAATCTTCCCCATTTCAATTTCTTCAGCGGAGCAACCCCCCGCAGCGGCCAATGCGGCCGCCACCTCCGCCGGGGTGACCGAGTCGTCGAGACCGGTCACCCTAACCTCGCCCATTTTTATGGGGCGGGCAACTCTCACCTCGGTGCCACTGAACACCTGGCGGAGTCGGTCAGCCAACTTGGCAGCATTCTCCGTCCTGTCGCCCCCAGGTAACTCGAGAACCAAGCCACCGGTCCGAGCTCTTCTGAGCATCAACGCCGTGGTGCCCAGCTCCTCCAACTTGACCCGCTCCCGGCCATGAGCATGGCCTCGGCGTATGAGACCTTAGCCTCGATAGCTAGGTTGATGGCGACCGCCGCAGAATGAGGAGGGCGGGGGGCCTTCTGCCTGGCAGGTTGGGCCCCTTGCCCCTTAACCGCCGGTACCGCCCCTCTCTTCTGCCCCTTCTTGGCAACCACCTTGGAGCTCTGGGAGGGAGGGGCCTTGGCCGCTGCCGCCTTCTTCTCTGCAGCTTTAGCGCGGCGGCCGACCACCGTCACCTAGGTCCCATCCGCCGTCCTCCGATGTTCTTCGACAATCCGGGCTATTCTAGCCTCCACAAATGATGCCGGTTGGTCGGGTGTTGAGGAGGGCCCCGGCAACGGCTCCGCGGCAGGCACGGTCCTATTCCGCACCCGCCTCTCAGCTTCCTTCCTCGATGCAGTGTGGATGGTCGCCGCCGCAGCTAACCCCTTAACATGCTCCGCCCTCTTAGGCGAGGGCTGGACAGCTGCAATAGCGGCTTTGAACTCCGCCCGGAGCCCCGACGGGCCCTTTTCGAGGAGAGCCGCAAATCCTCTCATCAGGTCGGGCTCGAGGCCACCATCCTTCCCCTCCTCTTTTCCGGGTGCAGCAGCTGGGATTGGGACTTGCACCACGGGACATTCAGGCGGGCAAGACGGTAAGTCGGAAGCTCGACTGCGTCCTTCCTCCTTTTCCTGCCCGCCTCTTCGCCAGACAACGGCGAGCCGGGCCTCGCCGACCTTTTGGATGGGCCGTGGCCTTCAGGCGCCCGCACCTCTGTGGCAGCGACCCTGCACGTAATGTCTGCCAGGCTATTTTGCAGGATGTTGATTTGGGCCTCCTGGAAAGCCACTTGTTCCTCCCGCAGCTTCAGATGTTCGCGAAGCTCCTTCACCTCTTTATCGGCCCTGGCAGGTGCAGCCCTGATTCCCGCTTCCGTGTGGATGGCCTGAAGGTAGCGGGAGGCCATCCTCAGCTTGAGAACAAATGTCCCTTTCAGTCCCTTGGAGACGACCGCGACCTTGTCGATGTCGCGACAGAACTCCAAGGACCGCGCAATAAGGTCGCGCGTGGGGACTTGACTTCCTCCGCCAGGTCCTCAGGGTCCGGCAGGGACCTGCTACCCCGACTCGGTTCTACAGGGTCCTCGTTAGGATCGAGCACCCTCCTCTCCTCCAGCAGGTCAAGTTCCCGGCGCTGGACATCCAGGACTCACTGCTTAGCCGCCGCGAGCCACACGTACTGGCCCGTGGTCGGCGGACGACCCCTCTTGCTCGTGCGCCGTGCCTCCAGAGATACTGCCGAGGAGAGTGACTCGTCCGAGTCCAAGTCCACCTCACTCTCTCTGGATCCGGGGGCATCAGAGGCCGCCGGGGAAACTCCGGCCCCTCCTCGTACCGGCCTCAGGGGAGGCCACTCCACATCCGCCCTAGTTAACCGGACGGATAGGCGGCGCGCATCCGTTACCCTGCTAGTGCTAGGCTGCGCCATACCCTCCGCGCCCGTTTCCCGTCTCGCGTCCTGTTGAATAGCCGCAGTCGTCGTCGGTACGTCCCATGCAGTGTTTGTTGTTGTTGTTGGCGTTTTTAGTTCCAAGTCATCCATAGTGTTTCCACGAGTGGGTCGCTCTGTGGGTCCAGCAGGGCAGAGCCGCCTTAGTCGGGTAAGGCTAGTACACCCGGTGGGTCGCCAGATACCCCGGGGTTGGCCGCTAGAGACTGATGCACCCATCAGCCACCCCTGGCGCTGACTCCTGGGTCGCCATCATTACCGCGTACCACAGCTTGGGGCTAGAGATTTTTTACAGCGGTTGTCATCCTCGCGGGCCGGCCAATGAAGGCATGCCCGCCGTCATAGCGAAACGTGACCACTGGGTTACGGTGTAATTGCTTGGCCACTCCGGGTTCGCTACCCGCACCCTACCGCCACACAGCCTAGCCCCTGGAGAACTGAACGACGCTGCAGCCGCCTTGTCGCCTCTCCGACCCAGGCCTTACCGGCAAGGGAGGCCCTGCCAGGATCCGTAGATCCCACCGACATCGCCCCGGGTCATCTGCGAGGCTACTTCGACAGCAGCAAACGCCCCCCTTTCAGTCGCTTTGTACGACAGGCAGGCGTTACCGTGTCTGTATTCTATCCCCCAGTCACAGGGGAGGTTTTGATGGGTTTTCCTTCCCTTGGTGTTTGGTCCGCGGGAGCTATTTTATTTCACTCCTACCCTCCATGCACTCCGAAAAGTGCATGGCGAGCATTCCCCTATCCGCCACCTGGGGAGGCGCCACGTCGGGATATCACCTCCCCGCCCAGCCAGTACACTTGGCCAGGTCCGTGGGTCCCCCTGAAACCTTTGTTTTTTTTGGTTTTTTTTTGGTTCAGTTGGAAGAGGAAATGCGTTTGCGCACGCGCGGGTTCGTTCCCCTTTTCGTCTATTAGGCTAGAGGGGACCCAGGCAGTGTGGGACTCATGTCCGCCCTGAAGGGGCAGCCTGGCGCCCGTGAGGTGAGGGCAAACCCAAATAGGCAACGCCAGAAAGGGGCAACCTGTCAACCCAACCCTTAAGCGTTGAGTTTAGCCCAAGAGTAGGCCACAGCCCTGAAGTGGCGACCTAGACGGGCAGCCCAGAGTGGGCACTCCCGAGACTGCACATACTACCCACTAAAACCTCTCCCCTAACGTGGGCCGCCGGCACCTTTTCACTCGTTAGAATTCATAAAGGAATACCAGCGTATAGCCACAACGACGCTTCGGCACTTCAACGCATTTCGCGTTATTGCGGCCGCCCGCAAAAACGCCATGCACTAGGCACATGGGGCATCTGGGGATACACGCCGTTGCACCTCCGATCCAGCGGTAGGACATTTTCACCCTGTACGGTAAGGCACAGGATTTTTCTTCGGCCACGACCAGGAACCGAAGTAAGCCCATTCCGGGTGGTCGCGCCATGTGTTCACCTGCCAGGGCAGGAGCTTGCTCTTCGACACGGCCAGGAACTGGGACATCGTATCTCCACAGTTGGCCGTGTCCATCTTCGTCCACCATGGTTGGTTGATAATGATGATGTGGCTTATCCTGGCAGTCATCACGCCCACCTGACCTTCCACGAGGACAGGCCATTTTTCTTCGGCCACGACCAGGAACCGGAGCTCCTGCTCAACGGGTGGTCGCGCCATGTGTTCACCTGTTTTAACAGGGCTTGCTCTTCAGCACAGCCAGGGCCCGGGGCGAGTCCTTTCCCCGGTTGACTGTGCCACATCTTGGTAGGCTGCAATCCTCGATGACCTGTCCCATACATACTTTACACACACACACACACGCTCATGACAAGCATAGCGCTTCGAGTAGCGCTTCGAATGCCCCAAATATGCAACGATAAATAATGAATGAATAATGAGTAAAGAATAAATGAATAAATAAATGAATAAATGAATGAGTGAATGAATAAATAAATAATGAATAATGAATAGGAATTAATAAGCACATGAAGCCCATGAATAGAATAGAGGAGCCCATACATTCAATAACTGCTGTCATAATAAGCATACTAAACATACTAAACACACTAAAACTGGTTAAATCAAATCACAAATACAACGGGAAATAAATATATATATGCATCTAATGCATCTAATGCAATAGAGCAGTTAATGAACAGTTAACAGTAAAAGAAACAGTAAGCAATATGAGAACGTGAGAAACTGTGAAGTAAACATAAGTAGTATTGCACGCAAGCAGGCAAGCGAGCATATGTGAAATGGACATAAGCAAATGACCAACAAATCCTCCAAAACCTAAAACGTCAAACATACATACATACAGCCGAGCAGCCAAATAGCAGAAGAGGAATATTTAACATTCAACACTAGCGCACAATATGATCACATAAAATTAAACTCAAGATAAACCATAAATTTGAGATGAAATAAACCAAGGATGTGAACCGTAAAGTAAAAAAACGCGCCAGACAGATAGCAAATAGCAAGCCAGCCATAAGAGAAGAGAAGCAAACAGAACATAACATAGAATGCTACTAATTATTATAAGAGGTAAAGGTAAATAAGGTACAGTATAAAATATAGAATATAGGGTATAACCAGAAAGTAAGCTGGGAAGAAAATAAATAGGTGAGCGTAATGTAATACTAATAATTGAAACCATTCATTGAAACTATTAAGTTACTTAAATTTACTTGCAGGAACATTTACGCGACCACAACCTCAACGTGGTTGGCAAGCGAACATGATGGAGTACAATCAATGATCAAATGAAGGCAATAAAAAACAATTAGACATTATTGCGAGCAAATCATCAATAAAGATAAGTAGCAACATATACCTCATAATGAGAATAATAGGAAGAGACAGAACTGTTAACATCAGAAATTAACCATAGTATTAAATGTAAAATGTAACATAATCCTAGTCTATTTGCAGGAAGCCCTAACGCCAGCCAATGGAAGTGGAGGTAGAGTGTAATTAACGGATAACAGGAGAAGAGAATACCCATCTGATATAATATGGGGAGCACATGAGACCTAAATCGGCATAAACCATAAGACAGATCAAACAATTCAAATAGTTATAAATTGAGTAGATTAGATTGTTACTGGATTATAATACCGCTCCGATAAGTATGGTATTAATATTAATACTGATACAGGTAAGTCGATGCAATACAGCGAGTGGTGAAAATTAATCAATAATAAACCCCACATACAACCATATTACTACTAAATCATAATATAAAGGTACAAGAAAACTAAACTACACTACAATGGATCAAAATTACTATGAACATATGTGTATATATAATATGTAACGAAAACACTCCAAATATAATCAATTTAATAAGTATACCGATGTAGATAATTAATTAAACTCCTCATACCATAGTCAGTTTAAATGATGCAGTTCCATTAAACCACCTTTAATACCAATTAATAGAAAAGGCATATAGGTGCTAAACCAAGCCAGCCACTTCTATAAGAAAGTCATATGAGATCCACGGTCAAGAAATTCAAAGAATTTAAGGAACCATAACGCATATATGTATGTTGTAACGTGGTGACACCCGTGCCCCCCCTTTACAATCGCTGCGCTTCCCCCACTCAGACACCCACCTAGCGATAACCTCTAACCCTCCCCTCACCTCACGCCTTTCCTCCCACCCACCGGTGTCGGACAGATGGAGGCGACGGACTGACACACACCGAGGACCACCCTCTCCAGGAGCTTCGAGGCCGGCGACAGACCCACCCCTCCAATAATCGGAGCAACGTGGAACTCCCAAGGAATCTCCCAGAAGCATGAGATGATGCGCCTCAAATTGACGCAAACGTCCACCCGGAGCCATCTGTCGCCGAGCCCGAAGACCTCAGTCCACCCGTCACCGAAGGAAGTCCGTCAGCCCCATCGACCCCGATCACCGGTGTATCGAAGATCGATAATCGATCAGTCCCGTGCCGAAAAAGGCGCGCTTCCAAAACCCCATCCCCTCCCCCCCCAAAATGTCCCGCGACGACCTCGTCGTCGCAGCGGCGACGACGAGCCATGATTGAGCCTTAGGCTAGCGATATAGAGAGTATAGAAATTTTGTAGAGAGATAGCGAGCGTTAGCGAGAGTACTAAAGTGATTTTGAGACAGAGCGATTTTAGAGTATTGTGTGAGTGAGGTGCGTGAAGCGTGTTGGTAAGCCCTTTTGATTACCATTCTTTCGATAAGCTGTCCGAGTATTGGCAACGAACCCCTTCTCGCTTCGAACCCCTTTTTGTTAACCCCCCTTTTTTCGTAAGCTACGCGTAACGTAGAGACCTCCGCGAGAACCCATCCCGACCCTGTACCTTTCCACCCCTAGCTATTTCCTCCTTGCATACTCCCCCGCGAAACTGTGCGGACGTAAGTGCCCGAGACCCCTCCGTTGTGAATCCCCCAATACCCCTTTCTCTCTCTCTTTTTTGATTTCGATTGCCACATTACGTGGCTGGCGCCCAACAAAATTGTATTGTGCGACACCCCCTTTTTATAGAGTGAACCCCCGAAAGGGTCACAATGTATAGAAAACCATAAAGACATTGTATCATGCAGGACGGACTACTGCAGCGTATGCCTCCCTGAGCACCAGCCGTATTAACCAATACTGAACTAACACTTTCCAAATCAGAATCAAAATCAGAATCAGAATTGTAATGAAGAAAGGGTAATTAATGTACAAAAGATTGCATGATGTACCGTAAGTATTCAAAATACACAGATTCACAACTGTCACAGCTGCACTAGAATTGAATTAAACATAGTATGCAAAACATTATCCTGAGGGGGGGTACGAAGAGCTACAAAAGAGCAGTGAATAATATTCTAGGAACATGGAACGTAAACCGTAATACTCAATTGAAGAAAAAGTCACTGAAACATGTCAAGTGTCCAAGAATAAAAATAAGAAAAGAATAAGGATAGTGAATAGTGAACGGCGAACAATAAACCAATAAACCAATAAACCAATGTCGTTACACGTCATTCATATCTAAATTGCTAAAGGATATATGATACATCTTATAGTCTACAATTAATTAACAATGCCTGGGAGCCCAAATAACCCTCGAAGGCTTAGAAACAATGCATGATACTACAAGAGGAACTAAGGAGCTAAGAACTAAGAAACAAGAAACCAGAATCAGAATCAAACCCACCCTTAAAATATACAAAGGGATTATAAACGCAATATACGCATATGATATAAACTCATTAATCCATCCAATCCAGATAGACTCTTCTAAATTCCATAATACAAGACCCATTAAACTAAGTCAAATAAATATAACCGCAAATATAATCGCATATATAATCATCACAGATATAACCACAGCTATAATCACAGCAGGTAAAATAAAGCAGACACATATTAATAATCTGTATCAAGTAATTTAATTCAATGCAATTCGATATGCCATATGCCATTGTTAATTACTCTGTACATTTACTTACTCAATTATAATAATATAATGGAATAGAAAGTTAGGAAGTTATATAAGAATAATGCAAAACAATACAATTTAATACAGAATACTGGTTAAGTATAGCCTAACATAGCTAACTAATATAGCTGAATAACTGGACACAATCCAAGGTCTAAAATAATAATATTATAATATAACATATAATATATTCAATGCCTAAAATGGTCACAGATTGAACGCAGGCTGAACGCAATTGAACGTAGATTGAACGTAGCTTGGATGTAATAACATTAATAACATAAATAAAATAATACAATATGATCATGGTATAATACAATACAATAACAATACTATAATACAATATTATAACATAATACAATATAACATAATATAATATAACATAATACAGCATATAATATATAATATATAATAGTAAGTAATATAAATGCACCGAATGCATAAATTGCACAAAACGGAGCTAATGATACCACATTAACAAATACACTGCAATTACACTACAATACAATACCTGCGAGCGTAGCACATTAGTACGCGCACTGTCATAGCAATCACATCCGCACGAATAAATACAAAATTTAAATTAGAAAATTCAAAATTCAATAATTTCAATAAATTCAATTCAATTAATTAATTAGTTCAGTTCAATTGACACTTATCACTTAACACTTCGTATCACATCACATCATAGATGACCGATGACCACGTCAACGTCAACTAAGATAGGAAACCGGGCGAAGTAAAATAAAGAGCGCGACCATAAACCATAAAGAACATAGATACCTAGTGTTCGAATTCCATAGTCGATACCATAATAATTATCGACCATCAAATTAACCACCAAATCATCAAATTAATCAACTAATTATACAGAATATATAAACGTTCAAAAGCGAAAAGCGGAAATAAAAGCGAAAATACTTCAACAACTTTCAATAAATCACAGCGATGAAAACCAGAAGTAAGGTACCTACGAAAGATAACGATAGCAAAACGCATCGTGATAAGTAAAGCATGCAATACTGCCCGAAGATAAGCCGTAAAGCTATCCCTAGTCGGTAACCAACCGCAGCACCAGAGATATTACCAACCGCAAATATTCTATCCACCACATAATACTCGGCCGCTCGCTCCGTAACGGTTCCGTAACGGTTATCCACAGACCAATTATCTGCCGCGCAGCAATTACCTACCGCGCGCCAGTTACCCGGTACACACAGTTATCGACTGCAAAACCATCCATCGTGCAGCCGCGCAATCCTAGGAATTCATACTTACCATCAAACTTACCATCAAAGATAAGTCTGATATACAGTACTTTCACGAAGGTATAAAGCACACGTACATCAAATCAAGCTTCCAGACAGATCAAGATGGAGGATAAATCAGTTAGTAAAATCAATACTACGGTTATTTATTATGTATAAATATGAATCATACGTTTGTAATAGGGTGGAATGAAATAAATATAAATTACATATAAATTACAAATTACAAACAATAAGGATAAATAAAATGAAATCAAATGAATCAACCCGAATAAGATCCACAGATTGCGCAGATTGCAGGACACACTGTATTACTACATATCGCGCCGCAGAAAACAGATTATACAAAACAACAGAGCAACAGAACAACAGAATCAACGGAATCAGGAATCGCCACAGAACGAAGGGCCTAATAAATAAATAGAATAAAACATTTAACTTAGACAAAATCAACCAGTAAAGTCAAACAACGTCAACAACGCATGCGATCAGGAAAGTCCCGTGAGCCCAATAAAAACAACTCTCGGTCAAATAATATTAGTTAGTAAAATAAAATAATAAATCAATGAAACTAGAATAAATCATGGTAACAGGTAACTAGCAGAAATGAAATATGAAGCAGAAATGAATCAATAAATCAAGAAAAATCGAATCAGATCAATGTATAGCTTTAATCAATCAACATCAAAATGAAGGAATGAATGAATAATAAATGAATGAATGTACGTAAACTGAATGCAGGTAAAACAGCTGAGGATATTCACAAATTGGGAACTATAGAAAGTGTGTAACGCGCAACATACCTAACCAACATAACCGACATACACAGCCGATATAATGTAATGTAATGTAATGAAATGTAATATAATGTAAAATAATAAATACAGCAAATGAGTTATATTCCAACTGAATAGAACTGTAGGCCTTATTGGCTCAATCCCCCCTACTTTATAAATTATAGATTATACGGTTATATGCCATAGTGTTCGAAAATGCGTTGATTTCAACCGTCGCCGCACGAACCGCGGCAGCACTCTTCAGCGCGACCGGCAGCCACCTTGGATGCCGGTCAGGCTGACCAATCACCGAGCTTGACGTCACCGGGAAGAAGCCAACGACTCTTGCTACGACGAAGCCGGTGGTTCGGCCATTACGGTTTTGTATCATTACGGTAAACACGTGCAGTACTGACTCCAAGCTATGGCAAAATGTTAACAACCGTTTTTTGTAGGAAATTAAATTTCCTACTATTTATGTTCTATGACATTTTTTAATCAGATGCGTAGTTTTCGAGATATATCGAGATATTTAAAAGTTCCGAATCCTTCCCATTTTATAAGGAAGAAGACACACTGTGGCCCCTTTCTTTGAGGTAACTCTGCACAGCTCTGCATAGCGCAGCTATGCAGAGGAAGAACAAGAAGACGAAGAAATATCTCGGAATATGTGCGTGACGCCCCTTTCCTTGAGGTAAATCTGCAAATATCTCGGAAACGGTGCCAGCTATGGCAAAATCATAAGAAACCTTTTTTGTAGGAAATTAAATTTCCTACTATTTATATTCTATGATATTTTTTGATCAGATGCGTAGTTTTCGAGATATATCGAGATGTTTAAAATTTCCGAAGCCGCACCAACATTATAAGCAAGAAGAAACACTGTCGCCCCTTTCTTTGACGTAACTCTGCACTATTCTAAGCTGTATTCACTGTTCCCAGCTGTAAATGCCACTTCCAGCGCAGCTGTGCAGAAAAAGAACAAGAAGAAGAAGAAATATCTCGGAATATGTGCGTGACGCTCCTTTAGCGCCTCGCTCCTCATTGCCCGTTTATTACCCATCACCTACTTTATCGCCTACCCTACCCGACACCTGGTACAGCTTAACTCCAAATGTACCGTATGCCGCTTTACAAACTTTCCGCTTACAGCTGTTTCTGGCTGTTTTTCGTTGTTCTCTACCGTCCTTTTTCCCTATTCCTCCATTTATTTCTTCATTTATGTTTTTATTTCTCCACTATTTTCACCTTTTACATTCTGCTCAGGATCCACACCCATTCTTACTGTACACATCTGCTTCTACTTTTAAACTTTCAGTTTCTATGTGTTATGTTATCTTAATTCCAGATTCTCAGAACCCCCTTAATTTCAAGTACAATTCTTCTCCTTGATCACCCATTTTAGCCTCCCCATAACTTTAATTCTAAGATAACGAGCATTTATTCGTCTACATCGCATCCGCACAAATTATATTTAATTACTTTTAGACTACGATTCCCGCGATCAACTCTACCCTCAATTTAAAATCCAAATCCAGAACTCCTCCCGGGTCTCAAGTCTAACATCAACACAATTTCACAACCCCAAATCATAAAGCTTAATTTGTCACTAATCTTAAATCCTGGAAACTTCTAGTTCTAACACATTTACTGTGGAAGACTACATCCCATCCTCCCCTGGAGGCGGGGGGTTACAGAATACGTCTCCAGCCTCCTTGGCTTGTCGTAAAAGGCGACTAAAAAGGAATCGCGCGCGAAGCCCCTTCAGATCGGCAGTATCGGACCCTTTGTACACGAACACGGTTCGTTCGCACCCCCTTTAGACGCCGACCGACGGCTGACCCATTGACCCAGTTTCGGCCGCTACCTCCGAGCGGGTGACGTAATCCGTTCATCACCCGTTAGTACGCGCCTTCCACCCGCCCAACGAGGCGCTTAAAACTGCTAGCTTTCGTGCCTAATCTAAAATTCAAATTTCGAAAATCCCATTTTAATACATGCTACATTTTCCGAACATCTACCGCTCTCTCCGACAATTAATCTTGAAAGCAATCTGCACCAACTTTCTTTCGCGAAAATTGTATTTAATTACCTTTAAAATTAATTTTCATGGCAAATTTAAAATTGAAGGTTTTGGTTCGTATGAATTCCTAATTATAATATTAATGTGGTTCTTCAAACACGACACATCAATTCTAGTTTTCTGTAAATTTTAGATTTTGATAAATTTTGAATTTTATTACATTGTAATTTTTTTACGTTTCATCAATTTAATTAAATTCAATTAAAATCGCATTAACATGACGCGCGATCCCCAATCAGTGACCTCTAATCTCGGACGCATTACGCTCGCGTCTCGGCTCTCTCCCGGATTCCGACCCGCGGCTTCTTCTTTGATCCCCTCTCTCGCGCTCGCTCTTCACAGCATCCCAAGCTCGATCTTTCCCTCTCACTGTACCTGCCGGGCAGTGGATCGAGACCGGCCAGCCTGAACCTTCCTCTCGCTGGCCGACTCTCGGCGAACCGCGACCCTTCTTACTCTTCTCCTTAGGTTCTCTGATTGCATCCGCACTATACGTAGCGTTCTGCTTACGGTGCCCTTACACACTTGTAGTATAGAATTGAATGAACTGAATGGATGGATGAATGCATGTGACAAACGACAGGAGCATACCGAGCGCTACCGCGTGCTCTCGCGTGAGCATTCCTTCGTTCGAAAAATTTTTCGCGTCCTCTCCCACGCCCGGAATTCGCCCATCGACAGATTTAGCTCACCCAAATGTGTGTTGCGGTCGATGGTGTCCAGGCAACCCAAAACTTCCTTTCGCTCGCTATCATGCGTGCATTCCTCAGTGCGCGTAACCAATTCCAGGCCCGAAATCCGCCCATCGAGAGGCTTAGCTCACCCAAATGTGTGAAGCGGTCGCTGGTGTCCAGGCGGCTCGGGCTCTCCTCTCTCTCGCATTCATGCGAGCACTCCGTCGTTTTCGCGACCTCTCCCAGGCTGATATCTGCCCATCGAGAGGCTTAGCTCGCCCAAATGTGTGTTGCGGCCTCTGGTGACCAAGCGGCTCAGCTCAATCCTATACATCTCCTGCGGAAACATACGGGTAGGGAAAAATGACTCTGCAAGGATAATGCACAGTTCCGGCGGTGTGTACGCACAGCGGCTGTAGAGTGTCCACCAACGCACTCTATACCTTCTGTGGCTAAATGAAGTCACCGTCGGTCAAAATAGCCTGCGTTATAAGCGGAGGTACGCTGGGGCTTACCCGTGACGTTCTTGGACGACTGAACGCCGTTAGGTCGTCCAAGTCGGTCGATGTGTAAGCAACATCGTGGCTACACAGAATGCTCTCCATTAAAGCCCTCTGGGGTTGCCGGAGGTATCTGTGGCCGATACGGAGCAAGTTTTTAGTGGGTATTGGGGTACTGTAACGATCCAATTCAGGGAAACTTGTTTTGGTATGTACCTTTGAGTCCCACATTGCGCGAGACCTCTCCTAACCCGACGGGTTCCTCCCTTACGTAAATGTATTTTCTTGCTGTCAAAATATAAAACAAAAAACAAAAAAAAGGTTAGGTTAGGTTAGGTTAGGTTAGGTTAGGTTAGGTTAGGTTAGGTACCCCCAGTTCTTGGGCCAGGTGGTGAACACGTTGTTTCCTCGTGACGACGGTAGCCACCCCTGGCCCCCGCCGGCCCAAGTGGAATGGACCGACGACATGGGGGTCACAGAGGGGGAGCTGGCCGAGGCCGTTAGGCGCATGGGGGCTCGGAACACCGCTCCGGGCCCCGACGGCGTCTCCGGCCGGGCCTGGGTATTGGCCCTGCGTGTCCTTGGACCGCGATCGAGACGCCTCTTCAGCGTCTGTCTTAAGGAGGGTGTATTTCCCTCCGCATGGAAGGTTCGACGACTGCTCCTGCTAAGAAAGGAAGGACGGCCCGCGGAGAGTCCCTCCGCGTATCGGCCCATACTTTTGCTCGACGAGGTCGGGAAGCTTTTAGAAAGCGTTATAGCTGACCGCCTCGAAGAGCACCTACCCGGGTAGGCCCTGATCTGGCCGGAACGCAGTACAGTTTTAGACGGGGGCGCAGCACCATCGATGCGATCGACTCGCTGCGCTCCCAATGCGACTCGGCCACGTCCCGGGGCGGGGTGGCGTTGGGCGTTTCCCTCGACATAGCGAACGCCTTTAACACCCTGCCCCGTGAGGTGATAATGGGGGCACTCGCTGAACATGAAGTGCCCCTAGTACTGAGAAGGATGATCGGGGACTACCTACGGGATAGATTCATCGAGTATGTGGGCCGGGACGGACGTGTCTATCGGAGGGACGTCGATGAGGGTGTACCCCAGGGGTCCCGTTTGGGGCCCCCATTGTGGAATGTGGGGTACGACCCAGCTTTGCGGGTCGTGGTCCCGGACGGTGTAAGCATTACGTGTTTAGCAGACGACACACACATGTTTGCCACCGACCGGGACTGGGGCAGGACCAGTCGTCTAGCGGAGGTTGGCGTGGCTGCCGTCGCAGGACAGCGCCCCATAAGACCGAGGCAATGTGGTTTTACTTGCCTCGGCGTGGGGTTGCACCGCCGCCCCAGTCTTGGATCCGGGTAGGTGACACCAGGGTCCAGGTGGGTGAGGGGTTCAAGTATCTTGACCTCCACCTGGACAGCCACTGGCACTTAGAAAGGCATTTCGACCGTCTTGCCCCCCGATTAGACATGGTAGCAAACGCCCTTGGGCGGGTGCTGCCCAATATCGGGGGGCCGAGCGAGAAGGTTCGCCGCCTTTACACGGGGATCGTGCGGAGCGTGGCCCTATATAGCTCGCCCATATGGGCTGAGGCCCTGATGGCGTCTCGCCGCAGCCAAACTGTGCTGCGGCGAGTGGAAAGGAGGATGGCCATCAGGGTCGTGAGGGGATACCGCACGATCTCCCACGCAGCGGCGATGGCTCTGGCGGGTCTCGTACCATTCAAGTACGAGGCGGAAGCCTGCGCCACGATTTTCTGGCGCTTGCGCGGCCTCCGCCGGGCTGGAGAAGACCCGCCTGAGCGGGCGGTCGAACGGGAATGGAGGTGCTAGGCCCGATAGGATACCCTGGACCGGTGGCGTCGCGAGATAATCGCGAGTGGCGCCGCCGGCCAGCGAGCGGTCGGGGCGGTCCTGCCCGTCATCAAGAAATGGCGGGACTGCGGCATTGGTCGGATCACCTTCCGGACCACACAGGTGCTCACCGGACATGGTTGCTTTGGTGACTTCCTGTGCCGGATTCGTAGCGTGGCGACGGCTATATGCCATCACTGCGGGGCGGGGCGGGACTCCGCGCAACACACACTGGAGCACTGTCCAGTGTTTGCGCGGGCCCGGCGAGCGTGGTAAGAAATATGCTCGCCGGCGAGGATCAGTGGAGGTACAACCCAGAAGAGGAGCTCACAGAAGGAGGTCATCGCCTTGAAGGAGGAGGCGGAGCGGGGTCGGCAGAGAGCCGACCCAGACCCCGCCCGCAGGAGACGGCGCCGTCGGGGGAGGCCCCCCGACGGCACAGTGAGCTGAGGAGGACGGGGCGGTGGGCCTTGATAATCCTGCCCACCGCCCCTAACAAGATGAGGGGAGGGGGCTTCGGCCTCCCCCAGGGTGATAGGTTGCGGGGGGAGTTTTGGCTCCTCCCCAAGGCAGATGTCCTCCCCAGGGGATTGGATGAGGGTGGGGCTAGCCCTCTCCCCCCATCACAGATCTAGCGGCTCCCATTTGGAGTCGCTGGGCCGCAGGTGGCCGGGGCTGGGGCCCCGGACGCCATTGCACGCGGCCCGAGGAGTGGCCAGCGTCGGGTGTGGCCCCTGACGTTGGCGGAGCAGGCACTTAGGGGGAGGGTCAAAGGTTAGATCCTCCCCGGAGATGGGGCGCTATGCGCCAAGGATGGGAGGGTCCCGGTGTTGTTCGATAGTGGTCCCGGGGCCCTTACCACAGCCCTGTGCAGGTCACCGTGGGGGTTTTAGCCGGTAAAAATCCGGCACTGCCCCGGACCCTCCCCAGGGGGGCTGGGGGCGTCTTTGTAAGATTTCCCCCACGAAAAAAAAAATGTTAGGTTAGGTTAGGTGAGGTTAGGTTCCACTGACCTGGCCAAGTGTACTGGCTGGTCGGGGAGGTGATACCCCGACGTGGCGCGTCCCCAGGTGGCGGATAGCGGAATGCTCGCCATGCAATTTTCGGAGTGCATGTAGGGTAGGAGTGAAATAAAATAGCTCCCGCGGACCAAACACCATGGGAACGAAAACCCATCAAAACCTCCCCTGTGACTGGGGGATAGGATACAGGCACGGTAACCCCTGCCTGTCGTAGAAGGCGACTAAAAGCGGGGCGCTTGCTGCTGTCGAAGTAGCCTCGCAGATGACCCGGGGTGATGCCGGTGGGATCTACGGATCCTGGCAGGGCCTCCCTTGCCGGTAAGGCCTGGGTCGGAGAGGCGACAAGGTGGCTGCAGCGTCGTTCAGTTCTCCAGGGGCAATGTTGCGTGGCGGTCGGGTGCGGGTAGCGAACCCGGAGTGCCCAAACAATTACACCGTAACCTAGTGGTCACGTTTCGCTGGAACGGGGGGCTTGCCTTCATTGGTCGGCCCGCGAGGATGACAACCTCTATAAAAAATCCCTAGCCCCAAGCTGCGGTGCGCGGTGAGGACGGCGTGCCCGGAGTAAGCGCCAGGCATGGCTGATGGGTGCATCAGTCTCTAGTGGCCAGCCCTGGGGTACCTGGCGACACTCCGTGTGTACTGGCCTTACCCGGGTAAGGAGGCTGTGCCCGGATGGACCCATGGACCGACCCTCTCGTGGGACCATTATGGATGGAATTACTAAATCAACAAATAAACAAACTGGACTGGATTTAACAGAAACGGAACATGGCTACGAATCAGGACGTGAGACAGGCAGCTAGCGAGGTGGACCTGGTGCTGCCCGGCACTAGTAGAGCGACGGATGCGCGCCAGCTATCCGTTCAACTCTCTAGGGTGGACGCGGAATGGTCTACCTTGAGGTCGCGGGGAAGTTGGGGCGGGGTCTCCCCGGCGGCCTCGGACGCCGCTGCATCTCGGGACGGCGAGGACTCGGACGAGTCAGTCGCTTCGACTGTGTCCTTGGAGAGACGGCCGGCGAAGAGGAGTGTAGTCGCAACTCGCCGCGGCGAAGCAAATGCTCCAGGAGGTACAACGCCAGGAGCTGGAACTCGCGGAGGAGAAGAGGGCACTGGACCCTGCCGAGGACCCTCCCGAGCCGAGTCGAAGTAGCAGGTCCCTCCCCGATCTTGAGGACCTGGCGGAGGAGTTCAGCTATGTCCCGACCGTCGACCTAGCCGCCCCGGCCCTGGAATTCTGTCGGGATGTGGAGAGGGTAGCGGGAGTTTCCAAGGGCCTCAAGGGAACGCTCGTCAGGAAACTAAGGATGGCCGCACGCCAGTTAAAGGCCATCCATACGGAGACGGCAGTTACGGCCGCCCCCGCTAGGGTAGGTAAAGAGCTGGAGGAGCTCCGCCGCCATCTAAAGCTCCGAGAGGAGCAGCTGGCGGCCCAGACAGCGCAGATCAGCATCCTCCAGCAAAGCCTGGCGGAACTCACATGCCGGGTCGCGACCACGGAGACGCCGTTAATCGCGGGCCCGAAGAGGGTCGCGAGGCCTGACTCGCCATTGTCCGGCGAAGAGGCGGGCAGGAAGAGGAGGAAGGACGAAGTCGAATTTTTCGACTTGCCGTCTTGCCCGCCTGAATGCCCCGTGGTGCAGGTCCCGATCCCAGCTGCTGCACCTGGAAAAGAGGAGGGGAAGGTTGGTGGCCCTGAGCCCGATCTGATGAGGGGATTTGCGGCTCTCCTCGAGAAAGATCTGTCGGGGCTCAGGGCGGAGTTCAAAGCCGCTATTGCAGCTGCTCAGACCCGCCTAAGAGGGCGCAGCGTGTTAAGGGGGGAGCTACGGCTGCGACCGTCCCCCCTGCATCGAGGAAGGAAGCGGAGAGGCGGGTGCGGAATAAGTCCCTGCCTGCCACGGATTCGTTGCCAGGGCCCTCCTCATCACCGGACCAGCCGGCATCATTTCTGGAGGCCAGAATGGCCCGGATTGTTGAGGAGCATCGGAGGACGGCGGATGGGACCTGGGTGACGGTGGTTGGCCGCCGCGCTAAAGCTGCGGAGAAGAAGGC